>NC_056725.1:55217602-55372602 GCF_019279795.1 Protopterus annectens
GAAAGAGTTTGCACGGGGACTATACCGGTTCCCAACAGAAGTCTGAGGCATGGAATAGTCTGGCTAGTTGTCTTCAGTGCAAATGGTATTCCACACACTGGAGAACAGTGCAGACATCATTTTAATAACCTGAAAAAGTGCAAGTGGTATACATTCAACAAGTTGCTGGATGAATTCTGGACTGCTGACATGGCACAGTTGTGTAAGTATACTAATAAACAGGATTTATAGTAGATAGAAAGATGTATATAGGCAAGACTGGTATGCATAATGCTCTTTTCTTGTCCTCTTCTGTTTACTCCATAGCCAACCACGAGGTTATGGTGAATAGAGATATCCATGCTGAGCATCTAGAGAGACTGGGGGAGGCAAGGGGTATGTATGCAGCATAATATAACTTTTATTTTAGATAAAGTACTGATCTTCTATACATCTGCAGCAAAGTAAGCATGCATATCCTTACTATAAAAGTAAGCATGCATGCTTCAGTCTATAGCACAATCCAACTGTGGGAGTCAAGTCTAATACTGTAGTCAGACACTGTGTGTTCAAATACCATAACAAACAAATATATAGTAAAATCCTTTAAAAAATCCCATAATTTAATTTCAACAAAAGTGGCATAAATGCCCTGCTTTTAACTTAATCTGTATAACTGGACCAAGCGTATGTGCAATATATGCACATTGCAAGGATGACTTTGAGCAATTCTTACTTATGTTTTTTTAATTGTCAAAAAGTATACTTAAATGTAAAACTGGAGATAAAATACTTTATATACTGTGATAATGCATTGTATGCCGCATATGATGGTACGGACTATATATATTTTTTTCTCTTACTCTAACCCATTAGCCTTCTTTTTATATTTTTCTACATGTCATCAAAAAGTTTCCATGTCATCCATCTCTGAGAAATCACAAAACTCTTTACACCACAGGTGTACAGTGCCCCCTTTTGTATGTAAAAAGAAAAACACAGGAACTGCTACCAAACAACTCAAACAAGAAAATACAGTTCCAAAGGAATGCTCGAGTTTAGCAATATAGAGTAGCTGAAATTAGCTGTAAGTAAGCACTAATAAATAACTTAAAAATAGGTTTATTTGAGCGTGCTTTCATCTAAAATGACAAGACTTTATCAGAAACATTTAAAAGACAAAACCAGTAGTGCCTTTATACTTTACAACAATTGAATAATTACCAATCAATGAAAATACCTCCCTCTCATTATTTAAAGAAATATTTCTACTATTCACAATTCGTCCATTAAAAATACCCTTTTAAACATCTATACTTTACTATTTAAAATACTGCCTAATGTATTTATTATAAACTTATCAAACCATTAATTAAAAACTTTTTACAAAAATTTTATACATTAAATTAACGTTATATGAAAATACATTATATAAAAAAATAATATAAAAATATTTTACAACTTGAGTGAGTGGTATTTTAAAACAGGCATAATACTACATGTTTCATTTATACCTGGGAAATGGGTAGAGTTTAATCTTATTTGCCACTTTAACTCTTCCCTCTCCAACCTGTTTTTGCAATCACCACCCCTATGGTCATTACCAAGGTTCTCCAGAATAACAAAGTGGAAAGTCTTACAGGAGTTGTTGTCCCTGAAATGCTTATAAAGAGCATTGTTATCATCCTCCCATCTAATAGCATAAAGATGTTCATATATCCATCTGCGCAGAGCCCTCTCAGTCTTCCCAACATAAAACTGCTGACAGTTCTGACAGATAGAAAGGTAGACTAGCTGTTGAGAACCACATGAACCTCTCTTTAAATATATTTTCCTCTTAGGTGTCCCAATCTCCACCCAGTCAACATTTAAAATATATGAACAGTAAGCACAAGAACCACATCTCCTAGTTCCTCTATATGCATCATTTGTCTTTATGGGATGTTCAAGTAAATATTTAAGGTTGTAACCCCAATAGGGGTTCATATTTCTTACCCTATTCATTTAAAACTCCTTCACTAGTAGAGTGTAGCAGAGAGGTTGGGTAGCCTCTTTCCATAAAAAGGTCAAGTCTCTTCAGAGGAGCACATTCTTGCTAGCCTGACCATTTGGCCCTTTACAATATTTTTCTTGGTGTATCCTGGGTGACAACTATTATACTCCAAGTAGTCCATTCAAGAATGTAGGTTTCCTATATATTCTCGACATAAAACATGCCCTAGTAGAATCAACAGAAATTGTTACATCCAAATAATTTATAGACGTTTTATCGTAGGTACCAGTAAATTTAAAATAATCAGTAACGGTATTGATATAAGTCAAAAATTCATTTACCACTTCTTCCCCCCTTCATAAAATAAAAATGTTGTCCAAAATCTGGAGGTAGGTCCACCATTTACCTATGAATTTACTCTGGAATATATAAAGAGACTTATTAGTGAAGGAGTTTTAAATGGATGGGGTAAGAAATATGTACCCCTATTGGGGAAACCTACTGAGAGTTCAAAAAACGAAGTTGAACAAATTGGGGACAGTAATAAACAAAATTATACACAATCTGTGGTACTGACTTATGGTTTCCAGGTGAAGGATATCCAACAAATAGTTAGGAGAAATTGGGTGATGTTCAAGGGTGAAGAAAGTTTAATGGATGGTGAGGGAAAAAAAACTTGTTTTGTGTTTAAATATAGTAACAACCTTAAATATTTACTTGAACATCCCATAAAGACAAATGATACACATAGAGGAACTAGGAGATGTGGTTCTTGTGCTTATTTTTCATATATTTTAAGTGTTGACTGGGTGGAGATTGGGACACCTAAGAGGAAAGTATATTTAAAGAGAGGATCATGTGGTTCTCAACAGCTAGTCTACCTTTCTGTCTGTCAGAACTGTCAGCAGTTTTACGTTGGGAAGACTGAGAGGGCTCTGCGCAGATGGATATATGAACATCTTTATGCTATTAGACCGGAGGATGATAACAATGCTCTTTATAAACATTTCAGGGACAACTTCTTCTTCATCTTTCGGCTTTTTCCCAGTTAGGGGTCGCCACAGCAGATCACCTTGTCCGCACATTGAATGGCAGTGGAGTTTTACGGTGTCGAGTTGCCAGCCCGGCGCCCAACCTTCCACAGAAGGCACACTCACACGCACACTAGGGCCAATTTAGAGTGTCCAATCCACCTGCAGCATGTCTTTGGGATGTGGGAGGAAACCGGAGCACCCGGAGGAAACCCACGCGACCACAGGGAGGACATGCAGACTCCGCACAGAAGGCACCCCAGCCGAGGATCGAACCGGAGAACCTCTTGCTGTGAGGCAGCAATGTTAACCACTGCACCACCGTGGCCACCCTAAACATTTCAGGGACAACAACTCCTGTAAAACCTTCCAATTTGGTATTTTGGAGAACCTTGGTAATGACCATAGGGGTGGTGATTGGAAAAACAGGTTGGAGAGGGAAGAGTTAAAGTGGCAAATAAGATTAAACTCTACCCATTTCCGAGGTATAAACGAAACATGTAGTATTATGCCTGTTTTAAAATACCACTCACTCAAGTTGTAAAACATTTTTATATTATTTTTTTTATATAATGTTTTTTCATATAATGTTAATTTAATGTATAAAATTTTTGTAAAAAGTTTATAATTAATGGTTTGATAAGTTTATAATAAATACATTAGGCAATATTTTAAATAGTAAAGTATAGATGTTTAAAAGGGTATTTTTAATGGACGAATTGTGAATAGTAGAAATGTTTCTTTAAATAATGAGAGGGAGGTATTTTCATTGATTGGTAATTATTCAATTGTTGTAAAGTATAAAGGCACTACTGTTTTTGTCATTTAAATGTTTCTGATGAAGTCTTGTCATTTTAGATGAAATCACACTCAAATAAACCTATTTTTAAGTTATTTATTAGTGCATACTTACAGCTAATTTCAGCTACTCTATATTGCTACCCTCGAGCGTTCCTTTGGAACTGTATTTCCTTTTGTATGTACCTAACCAGGCATATCCAGCAATTGGAATGTCCACAGAGGTTCCTCACTAAAAGAATACAGGGTGTAAGTAATATGTCCTATGCAGAATGTCTCAAGGCCCTATCCCTGTATTCCATCTCCTACAGGCTTTTGAGGTGAGATCTATACCTGGCATACAGAGCATCGTCATACCTCACTCTGATGGACGTCCTGCGTATCCACAAAACAAACAGTACCAGAATTACCCATTCTAAAGACTTAAAACTTGCCTGTGATATAAATAGGACCTGCTGGAGAGATAGGTATGTATCCCAGAGACTACCCCATCTATGGAACAGGCTCCCCATCCATGTGAAGCAGAGTTCCTCCCTAACCCAATTCAAGTGCAACTTGGACAATTGGATGGGAAACCAGGAATCCATCATGGTTTAGCACCTATGTCTCTCATGGACACAGGTAACCTGTAAATGGTTCATTTCCCAGGCCCATGCTTATACTTATCAAGGGTATCAGAACTTGGCAGAGATTTAGAATGTATGGCTAGGCTTAAAAAGGCCCTTGTGATCATTAGCCTAGTAAACATCTATGAACCTATGAACCTAAAAAACTCCACTCCCTATAAGCTCTCTTTACCCTAGAGAATGCTGATGTCTGTGCGGTCACTGAGACATGGATAAAAGCCACAGCGAGCACACCAACAGTGCAAGGTTATAATGTCTTCTACACATTTAGGCCTGCTACTATACAGGCAGAGACTAAAGGTGGAGGTGGGTCTATTTAAATCAAAAATAAATATACTACAAGGCTGGTCAAATAGGACAATGTAGGCACTCATGCACACATACAACCAGTTGACTCCAATTAGATTAGAACCCTACTTACCTAAGTACACCAACTAGAGATCTCACTACATAATGCAAGCGCCACAGTACAAGTCATGCTTTTACAAGGCTGCAGGATAATTTATGGTGGATGACATCATCACTGGATGTTTGAGAGATGATGTTGGGAGGCCTGTCTGAAATGGATATCTATCCATGTGCAACTGTCAAGATATTAAAGATATGCATGTTACCAGATTGATGAATGCAAAGTGTAGCATTTGCTGTTGTGTTTCCAATGTGCAGGTATACCTTAAAAAGACAGCTTTGCAAACTATATGCAAACACTGTCCACATTACTACAAATATTGAAAAATCAATATGTATTGTCAGTAGAAAGATGTCCACGGTATATAAGAAAGCATTTTTTATTTATTTCTGTAGTGTAGTTGATATATTTGTGAACAAGAACTGAGATACCAATTTTCGAGTGCATGGGTGCAGATTACAGATGGCTACAGTGTAAATATGTGTTCTTTCTTTAAAAAACTGCCTTCCCTTTGCTTGTATTTTTACATTTACTATCATGGGATGAAGACTGAATGGACAGTAAACATAAGTAATACATGCTACTGTGCATTTTATTTTCCATAGCAAACCTTTGAGTAGCTGGCTTGCACAACTGATGACAAAGTGTGCATGCAAGATGCATATTTTTACTGTTTTCCACATTTATGCAGGGTTATACATTACCCAACATCTGTGCCTCCTACGTGTATTCTGAATGAGGATGGACAGGGGGTGCTACTAGGTTGTGCACCAAACATACTGGGCAATGGTGGTGTAGCCACTGGAGTGAGGGCAGGAGGGTCCTGTGGGACAGCCCTACCCAACTATGCTGTGGGGGAAAAAATGAAAAGACGAAGATAAGGGTTGTGGTGACAGAATAAAAGGGAGAACATTAGTAACTTCATATGTGACATACAAAGCATTGCTACATTTATTTGACTCTATTCTGTTATCTTTGCTTTTAAGACTACCAACTCATAACAAATACCTTCTTTGCTGTTAAGACTACCCAGCTCCTAATAGATGTACAATATACTACAGATTGCAGCAAGATATCATTGATGTGTGCATATATTGCATATATGCGTGTTCCATTGATTGCAGTTTACAGCAGACCATTGGTGCCACTGCTTTAGAGCTCTGACATTACATTGCAATAATTATGAAAACTTAGCAGCATTGTATATTTGGGTAGTGTGGTTTTTGAACCCACAACCTCTGACTACTCTGCGCTTTTCTACTACTCTACTTTCTTTCTCTCTTTTTTAGTGAGTCTTATTTCAATCTATCTCTTTCCAAATTTTTTTGCTTTCCCCCTGCTTTAATCTCTCATATCTGTTTCATTTAACTTTACCTTCACTTTTTTTAAACTGCTTCCTTTCCTCCTCTCCCACTAAAGTGTTTATTTTTCTCCTTTTTTATAAAGTTTAAGTTCTATGTAGATTTGTTCTCTGTTTTGTCCCCTGTATTTGATGTTATTACAGCTAATATTGTTATCCTAGAAATGTGTTTCTTTTCATGTGTAAACAATTTTTGTTAGGTACTATTTTATTTATCTTCTCTTCTGTGATGTTGGTTCTTTTGTTTTGTTTTGTTTTTTGATTACTTGTTAAAATTTGTGTGGAGCTTTTCTCCCCGGGCCTCTACTGAAAATGGAAATATATCCAGCTAGACTAGCCCAGTCAACAAATGTAAAATAAAATAAAATAAATAAATAAATAAATACTCTCTATTAATGTACTGTGGTTTTGGCCTCCAGACTATGCATAATTTCCTGTTATACTTGAGAGATGAATGTTCAATTTGATACAGCTGTATCATAAACCAATAAAGGTGTATTTACTTTTAATGTTAAAATAACATTACTGTTCAAATGCATACATACCACATGCTTTTCACATCCATGCCAATCTAGCAGCATGGGTTTGCACATTCAGTTCTTGGTCTGTGACAGCTGTGGAAAAAACAGAATACCATTATGAATATCAATCCTGACTATATCCAGCTTTTAACGCTTACAAGTAGTCTCTGAAAGTGATACTTAACACATCAGTTGGGTGCCCCAGTCCTGCATTCCTTGATTCAACAGTCAAGGGTACCCCTCTTCCTCATCCAGAGGTCTCTGCAGTGATTTCTACATTGTTCACCAGTATGGAGGATACCGGTAGCACTGGTCAGAGCCCTGGCAAAACTATTCCATGCCTCTGACTAGTAATATGAACCATGATAGTCCTTCTGCAAAAGCCTGGGCCCAAGTTTATTCACCAGGAATCCAACAAACACTTTGTACTCCTGGACACCCCATCTTTGAACACAAAATCTCAAAACCTCTCCATGACCCCCTACCATGCCTACCACAGATCAAGACCAATGTAGAATGATGTTTTCCCACCAAATGCAAGTATCAAGCTTACTAAGAGTGCACACTTTTTGGTTTTACAATGTTTGAAAGTGTTGCACATCACTTACCATCACTCAAACACAGTGCCTGAGAGTGTGCACGGCTGGCCAAAGTGTCGGCATGATGGCCAACAGTATTAACTGAATGCATCTAGTTTATGTTTGTGGCTGTCTGGGACCTGTCTGCTACCTCGGTGGTCAATTCATCCAGTTTGTGCTCTGCCAATCTACATGCAAACCAGATGAGCATAGCCAATGCCATTTCTGCTAAGTAGTGCATCATGGAAATATTGCCCCCCCCAAATAAATAAATAAATTTAAAAAGTAGAAAGAGTTGAAATGAAGAAGTTCAATCTATGACATACACAGTAGAAAATATTAGTACAAATGAGATATGACTACTTAGGTCTGGTTCTCATCTCTCACTCTAATGCACCTTCAGAAAACAGGGCAGGAGCCTTATCTATCTTTGCCTCACAGACAGCTTTGTAGCAAGTAAATGAAAACATTTCTCACACAACTAAGTGCAACTGAATGTACAGTGACATCAAGGCATAACTTGCGATTTGTAAATGCATTATAGTTAATATATTTGGATGTAGTGTACTTGGTGATCATATAAGCTGTTATGATTATTCCTTGCAAATATACAGCTCTGTCTTAGCTTTCTTTGTTTCTTGGTCATTCATCAGTTATCTGACCAGTACTCAGAGATGTGCAGTGTGTAAGCCAGTATATATCATTTACCTTAAAATGTGTGTGAGGATATTAACTGGGAATGCTATGATATGCAGTTACCATCAAATGAAGGGCTAGTTGGATGGTACAAACAAGCAGAGACTGCTCTTTTTTGGGGGGGGTAGGAGTAAAGGTTGGTTCCTGTTATGGCAAATGCAAGGATACACCGTTCTTTCAAAGGGAGTGGACCCAGACTGAGCTAATGTTAAGGCAAAAACAAGGACTTGTTGCTGTTGTTACTCTCCTTGTTTTGCATCCTGCTTGTCTGATCTTATGAGGATTGCAAAATCAGAAATTGCAATGTGTGTCATTACTTTAACTTCTCTCTGTTATGATTTCCCATTATAAATGTATAATGCTAAACTGAGGGCATGCGGTGATCATCAGTACTTTAGGGAGGTATCAATGTCTGAATCTTTGATGCCTGAGGCCTATTACTTGCTAATGGACACATACAAGTGAAATAACGCTCTGCTGTCACATGTTACTTTAACTTGTGTACAAATCTTCCACCTTTTACTTGCTTTGTGTACCAAGTGATGAAATACAAGTACATGCCATAATATCATTATACAATACAGTACATGTTCAGGACTTACCTTGCAAATGCAGCAGTTGCCACAGTGTTATTTCAGGACTAATTGTGGTACAAGCAGTACACAGCCAATACATGGGGAAGTAAATGCTGTAGCTCTGAGTTGAAACTGGCACAGGTTGCAGAGTTCCTGTATTGTGTCCCTGTCCACCCTGTAGCACTCTACAATGTCCATGCCGTGTATGTTGTGATAAGTTAAATGTGGCCTGAAAACTCTTCTCTGTCTCAGCCTAGGCCTATTGGCAGCAGCAACAGTATTGCCTGCAGCCTGTAGCACATACAAATGGACTTAAGCAGCAGCAGCTCCTAATATTCTGTTTGTGCAGACTTACTGTGTCTGTATGCCACTACTTTGAAAAGCCACAAGAAAAAACAGCATGGAGTCTACATAGTTGCATTATAACTTGTTGAATAGCTCTACCAGATTAGTTGATTAGCATGCAATTTAGCTGCTTATGATGCAATTAGCATCTCTAAAACACAGGCTAAGACAGATGCGATCTATGAATAATCTACTCCATTATGAAAAGGCAAATATGTAGCTAGCTAAACTGATGGTGAGGACACTTGCTACATGTTTGCAGGATGTCACAAAAGCAAAATATTCCCAAAGATATCTTTACAGAGGAGTATTGAACTCCAGGAGGTATGCCCCCATTTTGTTGCCTACACAATGCATATGCTGGAATATATTAATTAATAATGTGAAGCAAAGGCTTTTAACACTTATCTATATGCATTACTTAGAAGTTTACTGATGGCATGGCCATGTTTGTCAGGCCATTTCAGAGATACAAATGATTGACAATACATGAAAATAGAAAGATGTGTGATACATATGCACAAATGTTTCAGGAAAAGAAACTTTGATAGCATGTTTAGGATTTCAGCAATGTTTTATTAGCAAAATGGTTAATGTGCCTGTTGTTTTGTGTGTGGGGCAAGCAAAGAAAAGTTACTGTTATGTCAAAAACTAGAATGGACTGCTCTTTTGGGAGGGAGCACAGTTGAGTTCCTGCTAAGGCACATATAAGAATATGTTGCTCTTGTTACTCTCCTTGTTTTGCATCCGGTCTGTTGTTAGTATTTCACATCTATATATGGTTTTATGTTTTTCTAGTGGGTACTACTGACTGTCTACCTTTACTGTTTTATCAGGGAACAGTTACTTTGTAGTTATTTAATACTTAAGTGTATTATTCTGTTTTCTTTTTGGACAGGTGGATACCCCCTTCAGTTAAGCAGAGAACAATATCTTTGTTGAAGATCTCCTTCAACATGGGGTATTTCTGCTGGGAAGAGGTCATCCCAATAAGGCTATGAGTATGGCAGCAGATTGTTGCCAATATCAATTCTGTTGGCAGCCACAGATGAACATGTGAACAGGTGTGCCACAGGACCACAGACCATGCAGCTGGCATTGCTCAATACCAAAGGGTAACCGGGGGTGGGCCTGCTACGGAACCACCTCTCACCCCATTGAAGAGTTCCTGGCAAATATCCTCCAACAGGACAGCTCACAGCAGAGTGGACCACAGCATGTACTTGACATGGATGCCACTCCTTCTGAGTGCCAGGAGTAGCTTCCAGGTAGGCTTTGTTATATGACCAGTTGAATACTGTTGTACAGTAAAACAATTGAAAAGTTACTCCTGTGTCACGTCTTTTTTTATGGGGGGGATTGAAGATTGCCAGAGTGATAAGCTCAGTTTCAACTCGTCAGCCACATCAGTTAGTGTAGATGTACAAGATTACATGTAGTACCCCCCGTCTTACTGTTAAATATGACAATGGTGTCCTTAACTCTTGCTTAACTTATTTCAGGACCATCAGGAATCCAGCAACGTATGCAGAGGGTAAGCCAAATAATTTTTTGTCAGTACTGCAGATCGATTTAAAGAAATATCATAATGTGTAATTTTAATTCTGTTCTGTTGATTGCTGTATTGTCTGTAACAGTGTCAGCACTGTTAGCTGATTAGCATATATTACAACATAGTAATGCAGGTATTAATGTATGCCTGTGTTTCTTCCTTCTTATCACTTGTGATCATGACAGAGGGAATGTGGCTTTGTGTCCCTGATGTCAGTGTCATCACTGATGATGATGGTGGCAAAACTGAGACAGCTGGGGGGAGCAGCGGTTGACATCAGCCACCCCTTTTATTTGGGCAGGTAGAGGGTAAGGACATTGATCAGGGAAGTGTGGTTCCTGCAGCTTCAGTGCCTGTTGAGTCTGGCCATAGCCAAAGTGTTGGGGAAGTGCCATACAGGAAGGATGAAAGGGGTGATTGGAAGGGGCCTGCTTTCCCTACTTCATCTGGTGTGGGTGTCTCTTCCCGTATCACTCAACGTATGTTTGGAGCCATCATGGAGGCACACGCATGTTCAGAACGGCACTCCATACAACTGCTCAGGGTTGTGGATGTGGCACAGGCTGACATGCGTGACTGCCTCCATCGTGTTGCTGATTCACTGGATTGGATGAATGACACATTGTAACATGGGATATCTGTGATGGACCGAGGCATGTCTGTCATGGAATGAGCAGTGTCTGTAATGGAACATCTACTGGAAGGGGAAATGACATCCTTGTGGGTGTAGGTCAGCCACATCTGCTGGTAGCCAACATGGCCATGCCAGATCATGCTGCTGTAGTTGCAGTACCTACACTGGACCGTCAATGAGTGTGCTATCCGCACCCAGGGATAGCAAGCCAGGGGGTCATGGTCCTGAACATTCCTGTGAAGACAGCATTCCCACTACACACCAGTCACATTCAGGTAGGAGCACCACATCTGACCTTGGGCAGGGAGGTGCCAGTACAACTACTGGCAGAGACAGTTCTCATGGTTGGGAGCAACAACGATAAACTGCAAACCCTATCATCTATGGCTCACACCTGTCTGACACACCAAGATGTAGAGATAGCACTAAGCTTGGTTGTGTTCATGCAAACTCTCACACACTACTGCCACATTGTGGATTCCTACAGAGAGACACACACACACACACCTACACACACACACACACACACACACACACACACACACACACACACATACAGACACACACACACACACACACAAAACAGTTACATGGCTCAGCCTGCCTGCTTCCCTTTTTTACTCACGCACACTCACTGACCTTTTGTGTCAGCTTAGGCATCCTGGCCCCCCAGACAACACCCTGTGCAAATGATGATAACTGTGCCAAATCCCTGTTTTCTCTCTTTTGGTTCAGGGATACAAAAGCTTTGTGTCTGATGAACAGGGGACATAGCTACAGTAATTCATATTATATCTGCATTAGTGTTATTAAACTGTTAATTGTACCTGTCACTTATATTTGCCTTGCCAAGTTATACAGTGGATAGCATATTATGCCAGTACTTTCTAGTGTATTCTCTTGTAAGGGTTGTCAGGAACTGCAATGTGTCTCATTACTTTCTAACTTTTATCTTTATTGGTTTTCCAGCACATATGTATGGTGCACATCATAAGACACACCACCACATTCAGATCTCAGGATTGTATAACGGCACTGTAGTCAATCTCATCTGAACAGTAACAGAGTATAATGCTTTAAATTGCATGAACCTCACCAGACACATGCAGCAGCTGAACAGACCACAGGGCTTTCTCATCAAGATAACACAGGGCCTACTAACTATGCTATGGTTTATTTGGATAGATTAAGACATCACTGCAATGTATCAGGTATTGGATTACACTGTAATGGTTATTCTAAGCCTCTTAGTTTTGGTTTAAGCACTTGAGCTTCAGGCCCATTGTTTTACATTAAGGTTTATAGTCTACACTGTTGTGGGAGGAGAGGGTAGGCTCAGCCCTTCTGAGCTGGAAATTGCTGTTTGAAGGCTTTTTGTGCCTGTTGTTCTAAATGTCTTTGTTCTGGTTTAAACACTTCGGCTCCAAACCAGTGATTTTACATAAGGAAGATTTGTGGTCTAGACTCTTGTGGCAGGAGAGTGTAGCCTACACCCTTCTAACCTGGGAATTGCTGGTGAAAGCTTATTGTGTTTGTTAAGTGTCTTTCTTCTGGTTTAAGCACTTGGGTTGCAGACCAGTTATTTCACACTAGAAATGTTTGTGGCCTACAATCCTGTGGGAGTATTCCAATGAATTGCTCATTTATTTAAACTGTTTTTTTTTATCTTTTATTTTTTTGCTGTTGTGACTGAGATTTTCTGCACTTTGAAATTCTAGTACTTCTGCATTTTATAGCATAGTCTAGATTCAGGCTTGCTGAATCTAGATTGCTTAATATCATCTGAGCACTAAAACCAGCCATCTTAAATTAAGAAGGCCCCCCTGCACCCTTGTGGCAGAAGCATACAGCCAAGGTCCCATCTGAGTTGTGATTGCTGGAATAAGGCTCGGTTTTGGGCTTTCCTTTTGTTTACTTTTTAAAAATCATTTAACTTCACTCGTATTTCAGCAACATGTTTGGGCGGGTTTCCACTCAGTTTACCACAGCTCCTCAGAGACTGCACTGCTGCCTTGCAAGCAACTCAGTTCTACATTGTGAAGCATTAACACAGTTTCCTACTCCTAGCTCTCCATAGAATAGTCACTTTTTGTTAATCTTAAATCAAAACCTGGCCCATCTTGCCCACTCCCCATTAGTTACTACAATATATACCTGCCATAATAGATGGACAGTTTTCCTCTATTTCTCCAGCCAAGCTGATTGACAAGGGCACCCTGAAGCAATGTAGCAATTGCCTCACGTATGCAGACAATCAGTTATTTCTAAAACAAACTAATACAACGTGTGACAGCTGTATCATATACTATGAATTTGGAATCAATTCTCTCACATAACAAACAGAATATCAAACAGGTTGTCAGCACACACACTTCACCTATTGCACATAACAAGCTCACAATACATAAACCTACATACACGGAGGTATTCACTAGAAGCCTACCTAAAGAGCAGAGGCCACCCAAGCACAAACCTACTGCACACACTGCAGACCCAACAGAATCCACTACACATAATAATACACACAACAGTGTCTCAGCCAGTAAGACCCTAAGGCAAAACACCTCAAAACCAAATGTCTTGGTCATAAGTGACTCCACAGTGAAACACACACATGTCACCCTCACCAGGCTGGACAAGTGAAGGTCCAGATCAGCTGCCTGTCAGGTGTCAGGATCCGTCAGATCACACACACTCAAATCTGTCAACAGGTGCTGTTAGGACTCTGTCATAGTCAATGTTGGAGTGAATGATATGAGACAGACCTCACTGGACTATATGAAGAGAGATATGACTGAGTTCTCAGATTGTGTGTCCCAGGCAGGTATGTCCTTAGCCAGCATTCTACCTTCACCCAGGATGATGCATTGCTAGAAACAAAAAAAGACTGACTTCAACAACTGGATTAGCTTCTGGTGTCAGTCCAAGGGGATCCAGTATCTGTCAGCCTGGGAAGATATGGTCGACAGACTATATTGCTTTTGTAGAGATTGTCTTCACCTGTCACCTCTTAGCTTTTAGTTACTGGCAAAGGTATTTGCCTCCCATAGTGCCTTTTTCAGCCAATGTCATAACAACAAAATTTCCTGACATAAAAAAATCCACTACAGACAAACTCAAGGTTATGCTGCTTAATGCAAGGAATTGAAATCAGAAACTGCACTCACTGGAAGCACTCCTTACCATGGAAGATTCTGATGTCTGTGTAGTCATAGAGACATGGTTCAAGGCTGCAGAGAGCCCCCTGGCCATGCAAGGCTACAATACCTTCTGCACGTTCAGCCCTCAAAGTGAGAATGAAAGAACCAAAGGCGGAGGTGTATACGTCTTCATTAAAGACAAACACACAGAATGGTCAAACAGTATGACTCCCTAGAGCTACTCCAAGTCAAACTAACTGTAGGTAAAACCCCCTTCCATATATTTGTTAGCTATAGGCCCCCCAACATGAACCATGAGAACCACTCTGCCTACTTAGACCTACTTGTGTCACTCACTATACAGGCAAACACCCTGGTCATGGGTGATTTCAACTATCCTTCCATTGACTGGGTGTCATATATGAGCACAAACACACTCACCCTAAATTTCCTAGACTTTGTTAACACAAACTCCCTAGAACAGATAGTCTGCACCCCCACAAGGGGCTTGAATGTCCTAGACTTAGTATTCACCAATACTGGGTGTCTCTGCACTACCCCCTGTGTGTTGCCCTCCATGGTAAGGTTTAATCATAATTCAGACTAGTTTGAATTAATGATCATACATGACCCCCCCCCAAGAGCAAAAAGGATGACATTTTTCTCCCAAGCAAACTATACCCTCCTAAGCGATGCCATAAATAGTTACAAAACCCCTGCTACCACTGTCAACAATGACTGCTATACAGAGGTCTACACAGACACCTATACGAATGTATACTCAGCTGTACCTGAATGGATCAAAACAAGGTCCTCAGAAAAAAACAAGCCACCTTGGTGGGCATCAAGCATAAATAGGTTATGCAACAAGTGGAAGAAACTAACGTCTAAGAAGAGGGAACTGACTCAGTTAAGAAAGGACACCCTCCCCAGCTTGAACAAGTAAATTAGTTATCTTGCAAAATCCTATAAAGCCAATTAAAAAGCTAAATTGGCATCCCTAGCTAAAGATAATCACAAGACATTATTTAGCTACTTCAGAAATATAAAAGGGAATGCCCAACTTTGTGTTGAACTCGGAGTGGAAGGTATCACTCATACTGACCTTGAGAATATCGCCAACCTGCTAGCAGACAGATTTGGCACAAACTTCACACACCCCCATTCCCACCAAGCATACCCCAAAGTATACCTGTCACCAGTCCTCTACCTAGTATCTCCAAAGAACAGGTAATATTCACACTATCCATATCTAAAAACACAGCCTCTATGGGACCAGATAACATCCCAGGCTGCCTACTAAATGGTCTAAAACAGGACCTAGCAGAACAACTTGACTCTTCAACCACAGTCTAAGTACTGGCTTTGTCCCAGCTGAGTGAAAAACAGCTCCAGTAATTCCCTTGCACAAAGGGGTGTCATCAACCCACCCTGGGAACTATAGTCCCATAAACCTAACATGTCTTATCTGCAACGCCATCAAGAGAATCATCATGGACCTTATCAACAAAGACACAGATGACCTTCCAACTCTTGATCCGATCCAATGTGGCTTCATTAAGGGTAGAACATGCTCATTAAACCTGGTGGACTTCTTCAAGAATGTCAACAAAGCCCTGGATGAAGGCAAAACAGTACATGCAGCCTATTTTGACTTAGCCAAGACTTTTGACACAATCCCCCACTCAGGCATCATTGAGAAATTCACCCAACTGGGAATTAACCATATTTCCCTAGATGGGTAAACAGCTGTCTCACCCACTGAATGCATACAGTCAAAGTTGGTTGATTCTACTTCTACCAGCAGACTAGCTGCCACTGGTGTAGCACAAGGAGCTGTGCTGGGCCCCCTATGCTTTGGAATCTATTTCTCAGACATCCACGTGAAAATAGATGGCGTGTGACTTAGTTCACAGATGACTGCAAAATGGGTGCAATCATTGAGTCCCCCAACTATGTTTATGATGCCTACACAGACAATAGATTGGTGCCAAAGCCACAGACTCAAAATAAATGCAAAATAATATGTTATCGTCCATTTTGGGAAAGGGGAAGTCACTACAAATTACAATAACAGTACCCCCCTTTAGCTCAAACCCTGTGGCAAGAGATTTGGGAACACAGGTTTATAGAAACCTGAACTATGATCTCCATGTATCCACAGTGGTAACGGAAGCCTTCTATGTTGCACAACTCATAAATAAGGTCATCGCATCCAGAGCTAAGAATGTTATAACTCCCCTGTACTTATCCCTCATAAGACCACTAACAGGTACAATGCTCCCTTCTGTATGCACCTCACTAGACAACTGCAGCAGCTGGAGACCTCAGAGGTTTCTCATGAAGAAAATTCAGGACCTTCAACATATGACTTCCATGGACAGACTGAAGGTTCTGTTTTTGCTGGCCTACAGAGTAATGTCTGACCCTGCCCTAATGGAAATGCTGCACACCCACAAGTCAAATGGAACAATATTCACTAACTCTAGGGATCTTAACCTAGCCTGCGACATTAACAGGACTTGGTGGAGAAATAGATATGTCTCCCAGTGATTACCACTCTTCTGGAATAAATTCCCAATTCATGTATGACAGAGATCCACAATGATCCTATTTAAGTGCAACATAGGCAACTGAATGGGAGTCCATAAATGTATCCTGGAGGTGTCACCTATGTCCCTCTTGGATAAGGGCAGTTGGTGCTGATCATAAACTTATGCTGCAAATATAGACCATACAACTTGGTTAATAAGGGAGCAAGAGTATAACATGGCTAGGCTTATAAAGGCCCTATGGCCAATAGCCTAGTAATCTGCTATGAACCTAAGGTGATATCTTACCTGGGCTTCAGACCAGTGTCTGGTCATGCCCTGGTGGGATTACTGAATATGCAATAATCTGATATAGCCTATGATATCAGCATTGTCTGTTGAGCATATGGTAATAACAGTGTCCCACATGCTGGTGTAAAATGCTCTCTGTAATGTCAAGTAACAGCTCACACACACACACACACACACACACACACACACACACACACACACACACACACACACACACACACACACACACACACACACACACACACACACACCGAAAAAACACAATATTTTATGCAAGCGCCACAGCACAAATCTCTATTTTGCATGGCTGCAGGTCAGCTTATTGTGGATAATGTCAGTAGTGCATGTTTGAGAGATGACGATGGGAGGCCTGCCTGAAATGGATGTGTAAGCAGGTGCAAGTATCAAAATACTGCCAATGTATGGGATTGAGGTGGCAACTGCAGGCTAAATACTTGCTCTTGGCTAGACACACACACACACACACACACACACACACACACACACACACACACACACACACACACACACATACATACACAGTTGACTGCAGTGAGAAGAGAACCCCTACCTATCTAATTACACAGACTACAGAACTCAATACTTTACAGAAGTCTGACTTGTACATGACTGCAGGTCAACTTATAGTGGATGGCATCAGCAGGCTATGTAGGAGACAAGAGGTTGTGAGGGCTGCATGAGCCAAACTATGCCACTGGAGAAGTAACTGTAGGATAGCATCACTACTCACTCACACACACACACACACACACACACACACACACACACACACACACACACACACCAAGATGACTGCAGTGAGAACAGAACCCCTACCTAAGTGCACAAACTACAGAACACAGTACTCTAAGCAAGCACCATTGCACAAGTCTGACTTTTACATGGCGGCAGGTAAAGTTATAGCGGATCACATCAGCAGTGCATGAGGAGAGAAGAAGGTGGAAGGCCTGTCTGAAATGGATCTGTAGGCAGGTGCAAGTATCAAAATACTGTCAATTAATGGGATTGGTGCAATAACTACAGGATACACACTTGCTCTTCTAAATAGAGATACATACATACACACACACATATACAATCGAATGCACTCAGAACAGAACCCATACCTAAGTACACAAACTACAGAACTCAGTACTTTATGCAAGAGCCATAGCACAAGTCTGTCTTTTACATTGCTGCAGGTGAACTTACAGTAGTTGACATCAGAAGGCCATGTGGGGACAACAGGTTGGGAGGTCTGCATAGGCACAGAGTCGTAAGTTCATATAAGGCCAGTAGCCTAACAGCACTAGGGTGTGTAAAAGCCTAGCTGTGCAAAAACACAAGTACCCTTATTGAGCAATGTTGGATGTTTGAGTTTAGCAGAGCAAAGTTGTTGGCACGACCTACTGACCCTGTCCATGAGGAGCACACAACATTATATATTACACCTTGTAGTTTGGTTGATATATGTATGTATGTAAAAAATACTGACACCCCCCCAGGTTGCACTGCTGGGAGGGGGACACATGTATGTATTGTGAATATATAACAATGTTGGAATGTGCCCTCAATTTGCAATGTTTTCACGTGTACTTTTATGTCCTATAAAGGAAATGGACATGTGCACCAATAAAAACGCATGGTATATACAGTTCCATAGCGCAGCAAGCAGCGTATTTGTGCGATAGTTAAAGTGTACACCATGTGAGTTACACTTGTTTGTGTGTAGGTAAGCAGTACAGAAAAACAAGCCACATTGTTAATGCCTGACAAGCAGAATGCAACAGTGGCAAGCAACTGCATGTATAGGTAGTTGTGTATGTGTTTTTCCCAAACGTTAAACCATGACAGTCCAGATAGCAGGAATACATTTACAGGACTGTAGTTCATAGTATACCCACAGTCACACATTTGGTCATAAATGTAATAATACATAGATTACTCTATCAGTAAAAGTAATACTATATGGAATATTAAAACAAAAAAGGCAAACCAGGAACGACAGCAAACCACCGATTTATTAAACCAAAATTAGTACTAAGCGCTTTCACCCACACACATCAGGGTTTGCCTTTTTTGCTTTACTAGTTCTGGTAGTTAGTTTTCACTATATGGAATATGCTGTATTCAAACCCAGGACCATATGTATGCCAGTCCTCCACTTACACGTGTTGCCACAAGAATGTTAAGGAAATAGTTGTCTAGGGTGCATTTCACTGTTGTACAATGTAATGTCACAGCATTAAAACAAAGGTTGCACATTCTGTACTAGAACCCAGTACCACCAGGCTGGGTTTTCACAATGGCCAAGGCCATTAATTGAATGTATCTGGTTTCTATTTTTGGCTGTCTGCTTTTTAGGTGGTCCATCTCACTTTGTGCAAACCAGTTAACCACAGCCATTCTCTGCTTCCACTCTCTGTGTTATGCATCACATGATGCAAAAAGTGAAATTAAAAATGGGAGGAATAAGCAAAAACATTGTAGTAATGGGCACATATAAGTAAAATAAGTGCCTGCTGTCTAATATTAACATACTTTCTTTACAACTCCACCACTATTTAGTTCACTCCTGCACCAAGTTAGGAAATACAAGGATATGCCATAATATTATTGAAGAATACATTCTAGGTTTGGGACTTACCTTGCAAATGCAGCAGGTGACACAATTTTATTTCAGGCCTAGAATTTCCTTGCCTCTACTATCACAGTATTGAAGTATGCAGGAAAAAACAGAATGTAGGCTACATGGATGCTTTATAGCTTATTGAATATCTCCACTATATTGAAAATCATCTGCTTATGCTGTAATTCGTACCTATGAAAAACATATGGTGCTTTACTGAATATATCAACTCCGTTGGTGCTCATTAGTGCACAATGCACACCTACGCACCACTGGGTGCACTACCGCTGAAATAAGATTAACATAGATGATCTTGTTATTACTTTTCTACTTCCCTGCGATACTGTGCAAACATGCAGCTAAAAAAGTCAATGAAAGGTTGCAGACCCTGTATTAGAACCCAGGACCTTCTGTACTCTAGCCCTACACATACACACAGGAACAGTTCTGTGACTAGAACTCAGAAACCTGCAATTCATTACTCCATTTCCCATGGTTGTGCTAAGCACCACATCATACAAACAAGGAAGAATATTAAAAAATAAATTTGAACTTCACGCAGACAGACAAGATACATTTTAACAAACAACAGAGAGAGAATGAAACAGAAATGTGAATTTTGCAGTGCTGAAATGCAGTTTTAAACTTCACAGACTTACATGTACACCTCTGAAAGTGTAACCTGACACCCTCCCTGATGTCATGATTCATTGTTGCCATGCATTCAATACGAACACTGTGAAAGTGCCTACATGAAGTGAACATCCCTATATGGTTAAAATTAGGGGAGATTCAGAAATTCTAATGAATTTTGACCTCATTTGCATCTTCACCATGCTGACACCCCTGAATATACACAGTTGCTACCCATGTAGGCAGGGAAACGGAAGGGAAGCCCAATGTTGTACACTCAAAGCAGGGTATTACTGTTGTATATGTACAGGAATAGAAGAATGCAGGTTTTGAATAGTATGTTTCATAGGGTTTACAGTTTTAGCTCATTAGTTACTAGTACAGTGTTCATTTGGGGGTGGTGGAGCAAAGCTGAATTTATGTCATGGTACTTAAAAAGGAATTGTTGCTATTGTTAATCTAATTTTGTAGCATCCACCATGTCAGATAATGTCATATTGTGTGTAGGGCAACATGTTATGGTCTGTTCTGTACAAATCTACAGTTTTACATGCTCATGTTTCTCTGTGGACTCTTTTCTGTGGCTATATTCAGAAAACTTTCGAATACATGACCAGCATGACCACAGAGTCTACACGGTTGGTTTACAGCTTTTTGAATCACTCCACAGTGTTGATCTGCTTCATTAGCATACAACTCAGCTACTTATGCTGTAATTTGCATGCCATGGAAATTTCCAAGATTGATTTCCAAGATTGAGCGAGTGCATATCACTATGCGGAATTTACTGACTCTAAAAGCCTTGTGTGCATCATGCCACAATGCAAACATGGTCAAAAATGATCATGTGGGCTTTGTTGAATCCCCACCCACAGATTTTTTTAATTTTTTTTTAAAGTATTTTTCTAAACTAGTTTTCTTTCCTGGCAATCTAGCAGATTAGCAAAAATGCATTGTTAATAGTTTTAGTTTCCATTCCAAGGGGCTGTAAGGATCAATATTTGATCATACTACTTAAACGCAACAGAAGAAAAACATTAGTGCAGTATGGAAATGAGGACAAACAAAAAAACTTTTGAGAAGTGCACACATTTGACAAACAGTTATAAACCCTTAAAAAGGTGAATCTTTTCTAATTTTCTTTTAGACAAAACTGCTTGCAAGACTAACAAATACCGCAGAAGACACTGAATATCCTTTAAAAATGTCATTTTTGAAACAGTTTTAAAGAAATTGCATGCTTTTCCTCCCAGACCATGCACTGAAGATGTCTACAGCTATTCGAGCAAGGAACATGTTTCCAATTCTGTGCAGCACAAACAGCAAGGTGTGTTTTGGTTACCTGAAAGCAGTACTGGCTATGGCAGCAACAACTACAAGTTTTAAAAAGTTTGTGTAGTTTTGACAGCTTCATGGGAGCATAGAAATTCTATGAATGACTCGCTTTTAGGTATTCAATATCCAGCTGCTCATTTTATTTCAGTTGCTGCAGAATGTTTTTGTTTTTTTCTGATTGATCATAATGATTGGTCACTACACTTTGCAGGGATGTGTGTGGACTTGAAACATAGTGCATTTTGAAGCAACAGCAACACATTATTTTATGTATTTTTAATGGCCACTCTTTCACTGAGGTGGTGGATGCCTAATAAAGTAAGAGGGGAGAATACCCCTGCAATACTGGAACACATTTAGCAGTGCCTCACTAACAGTGATCAGAAGGGAGGCATATATTTTATATTCTGATAGTTTAAAAGCTGCAATACACCAAAAAAACTGAAATTCTCTTTAATGTGCCACTCAATAATAAAAAGAAAAATGGTAGCAGACAGTGCATTTCAGCATTTAGGCTTCCCGCTGCTATTCATTGGTAGCTGCAAAAATGTACTGCAGGCAGAATTTTATTCAACTATTTTATGCACACTTGGATTTAGGTGTTATGCATAAATGAGCAAGCAGTTTTGTACAAATGTTGCTGTGCAGTTGTGCTTAGATAGCTGAATGTTTAGTGATAGTAATTAACCTTTTTTTGTAATATTAAACAAGTTTAATTTCTCTAATGAATATACTTTTATAAGTAATTCTCCTTGTAACAAAAAATAAGGATGAGATTCTATTCTACTATCCTGACATTTTTAGATACCGAGATCAGGGAGAAACTGAAATTATGAAGGTCATTTAAATATATAGGACACATGGAAAATTTTGACAAAGTCTCTGTTCATAATCAAGTTATTTATCTAGCAAAAGATGTCAAGAAATTTGCCATAAGACTAGACTGAAGTGAAGTTCAAGAGGTAAATCATGACATCCATTTTGAGTACATGTTAGTAGTTAGTTATGATAAAATAACCCCAATTATAGAGAGGAAAAATGAAAAGGAAAGAGGTAAGGGCACCAAGTGCTTTACAACTTTGAAGGCTGTAACACACTTAAGTGTTCTGTCACTGTTCTTTACACTACATGGACATTTAAATGCCCCCAATACACTATTAGGAAACAAAGTGGTAGGCATGCACAAAGAAGAAGGAAATCATAGTTTGTATCAAGGACAAGGTTTATAGGTACTGAATTTATCAGACATCGATACTGATAAAGTTACTCTTAATTTGCTAAGTAAGGGTTTAAACTTTGAACTGACTAATTTAACTTTTTGATACAATATACAAGTTGAACATTTCTTTTTGTATGCAAAGTTAAACTGAAATGCTGGATTAAAGACAAGCATTCAAAGCAACTACTGGAAATGCAGACAGTATATTCAGTCTTGTGACGGCTGAGGAACCTTTTTCCTCAGTTTGGGATAGTAATGATGTCTCTTTATACTGTTTTTGAAGAAGAATATAATGATTTAAACAGTGGGAGTGGTTATCAGCATTTAACATTGACATATTTTAAAAGCGTATGTAAGTTTATTCAATGTGTATTAAACTATGCTATTAATATTTTTAAAACTATGTAAAAGTGAATTATTTAAGGAGTTTAATAAGTGATGTATGGATACTAAAGCTTTTAATTTAACTATAGCAGAATGGCAAGCTTTTAAAAAGTTACAAAAAATGCACAATACAGTAAATGAATGCAAATCTGATAAAGGATGTAGTTTAGTAATTATGCATATCTCAGATTATGACTCCATGTTTAAAATATTGTTTTAAATTATGAAAATGTTTATGTCAAGATCTATAAAGTATTGGTTCATAATTTTCAACATGATTTGTTAGACTTGCTGCACAAAGGGATGACATAGGGTTTTTTGTCCCATTCAAATGCTTCAGTGTTATTTGTTAAACATCCCTTGAATCCTATTTTTCACTCCATTCCAAAAGTGCATAAAAATGTATGGCATCCACCAAGCTGACTTATTATTTCTGGTATGGGTGGATATTTAGAGAATGATTATTCTCTGCTAGATTTTGTGCTTACAGGTGTACATGACTAACTCATATGTTAAAAAAATGATGTGTTAAACACAGTGTGAGGAATTAGATAGAAAAAGGGTTATTGCTGGTTTATATTATAATTATGGACTAAAGTGAGGTTCTTGTTTTTGGGAAAGGACTTCATGCTTCTTTTTGTGCAGTCATTATATTTTTATGGTTAACACACAACAGATTTAGGTTTGGAAAAGATTGTTTTTTTTTTTTGCAAATGTGTGGTATGGTTATGGGAGCTCCTTATACTCCCATGTACTCTAATATTGTAATGTCTGTTTTTGAGAGAAAATTGATGATTAATGATTTTTTTAATAATGCAATACTTTAATGTACATTAAATAGATTATTTACTTTTTGTGTAAGGGGAAACAGGAGTTAGCTATTAATACTGTGGATAGGTTAAGTCACAGTGTAGCAGGGTTGAAATTTATCAGTTCTGCGGCAGTGTAGTTAATTTTTTAGGCATTACAATTATTGGTGAGGTAAATTAATTAGTTTATACAATTTTTTTTTCATAAACCTACTTCAACTAATAGTGTTCCACATGCTAAAACTGCACATCTCAGAAATTTGATTCTTTACCTGCAGGTGAGTTTGTGATAGAGATATAGTCTTTCTGGATTTGTAAAGATGATTAGTGGAGACAGTGGTTATGGAAGGGGTGTTATTGGTAGGGTGAAAATTAGACATTTAGGATCACATGCTAATCAGGATGTTAGAGAAGTACAAAGGAGATGGTGGACTAGAGCTGACCAAGTTTACAGGAAGGCAATGAAAAAAAAATTGTATTGTGTGTTTAAATATACCACATTTACAGATGAATTTATTAAAGTTATTAACCGTAGTTTCAGCATTTTGTTGACAGATCCTTACTTATCTAGAGTATTGCCAATGTTCCCGAGTTTCTGTTATAGGAGAGCCCTTAATTTAGGGAATTGCTAACTTATAAAATACTAGAAAATAACACTTTTTTGGGAGACCAAGGTATATATGTGTAAAATGGTATTAATTACCACAGAGATTCGATTTAATGGTAAACTGTTTACATCACAATGAAATTTAACACTTTCGTGTAATAAGTGACTTAGACTTCATCAGAATAAAAAAAAATCAAGCATAACTCTAATAGCAGAAATGATCAACACAACGCATCATTCTAGGCACATATTATGTTAAAGAAATGTCACATGGAATAAATATTAAGATACAATATTCCACACTTTAAAACAACTATATAAAACATTACCTATTTAACGATTTAGCCCTTAAAAATATTTTAAATTAATATAATCATTAATAATAGGGAAATTATTACCTTGCAAGTCAATTTCTTATCTAGCTTTCCTGATCTCTAATTTATTTTGAAGTTACCTCCTTGATAATCACATAGCTCATGGTCAGTTATAATAAATGGAAATTTCTGATTATTATCCTGACAAGCATAATATATCTAGCCAAAGCATTTGTTTGCTCATTTTTAGACAAAAACCCTAAATTAAATTTCATTGTATCAATTAAGTGAGTGGTGGTAGTTTTTTTTTTTTTTTTAGTTGTTGGTTTACACTGAGCCAGGCCTATTGATTTTTTTTTTTGGGGGGGTAAATTCTTTAAATTTAAACAATTTAATTATCATAGTTATATGGTCATTGGCTATACATTCATACCCACAGATAGTATCTGGTACACAAGGCAGACCAAAATGATGGTTAGTTTCAGAATAAAGCAACATAGTACAGAGGCTAAAAGTGACTATCCTGTTAGTAGTTTTAGTAGTGTAGCAGAACATGTTAAAGACTACAAAGAGGATAATGTCAGTGCAGTAATGTATTTAGTTTTAGCTACTGTTAGTTCTTAAAGGGGTGGGTATAAATGTTTGAGGTTAGACAAATAAAACTGATTTTTGAAATTTACTACATTGTTTCCTGAACAGCTGAAAAACAAAGCTGATTGGTCTAGCTTGCTGGATGATTTCGGTGTTTGTATAGTTTTCTCTGCATCACAATTATTATTTCATAAGGTTATTAATTAATTTAGTGAGCTAATTAGGTTGTATTTGTTTAATTAAAAAAAGTATTTAGATAGTATGGATTTAATGCAATAACATTATTTTTCTCACTGTGAAGACACAAACCAAAGTACTAGATAGTTTGCACAAAGCTTCCATTTATGCATGGGTTTATTTTTTGTAACACACAATACTGCCTCACAAAGACTGACTGAAATGAAGTGTATCTTTTATCAACTAATAGTTTTAAAAGCTGTAATATACCATAAACTGTAATATGCATCAAAATGTCACACACACTAAAAAGGAAGAGTGGTAGCATGAAGTATATTACAGCTTTTAAAGCTGTTTTAGTTTCTCACTGTTATCCTCAGGTGGCTGTTTTTTTTTTTTTTTTTTTTGCTGTAGCAATGAGAGATGTTAACAATCTTTGTTATATGCCTGACATCAGAAAGGTGATGATGTTTGCAATTCCCCATTTGGGAGCATCTCCATTTCACTCCATGTACTATAAGTTAATTCTGTATGGAGCTGAGTGTGTGCTCACAACAACATGTAATCTCTTTTTAATATTCCTATCACACTGAATGTTTTCAACATGGTAATCATAATACTATAATCATTACATTCTAAAACTACAATCAAAGGCTGCTTTGGACTTAAACATCTGTGTATCTTAGCTCTTGGAGGAGCTAGAGGACTTGTCTGACCTAACACACGATACTGTGTTTTGGGGGATGAATACCAAAACAAGACTTTTGCCATTATTTTTGTGTGTAGATTTCAAATGGATGCAATGAAAAGAAGTCAAACAACACAACATGACTAATGCCTCATACAGGTATTCAGACATGAGCTCAGAAACTCTTCCAGACATACATTAAGAAGCTACACTTTTGTACTCATCTAGACTAGCATGACACTAATTAGTTATGCTAATGGTATACATACTTTAAATCCTAGTTTATTTCAGTGTTAACGGATTATTGCTCTTGAGCTATGGAGTTTTACATGTTTTACATCTGACTTCATCAATTGCAGATTTTTGTTATTTATCTTTTTATTATGAAACAAGAGCAGTTTAGACATATGGTTTAGACAGCACCATTATAACATACTCTTTAACAGTAGAGTCTTTTTTTCTTACACTGTTGAAAAAAGCTCAACGAGACAAACAAGCTTTTAAAGTAACAGGCCATATCATGTATTATATATAAATATAAATACACACACACACACATATATATATATATATATATATATATATATATATATATATATATATATATATATATATATATATATATATATATATATATATATATATATACACACATACATACACATACAGAAAGACATATAAAAAAACTAAGGTGCAAGACATAAATCAGTTCTGAGTGAGTGCTCTTGCTCTGTATTTTGCTACCTCTCCTCTGAATCTGAAGTTACAGTTATAATTTGATGTGGGTTTTACAGTATCCATTATTTTTCTAAGCTCGTAAGTGGACTATCAGCATTGCTTATCTAATGCTTTAGTCATATTTCAATCTCAAAACCAAAAAGCATCTTTGTGTGTGTGTGTGTGTGTGTGTGTGTGTGTGTGTGTGTGTGTGTGTGTGTGTGTGTGTGTGTCTTGTAACTACAGCTTGTGGTAATTAAACCGAGTGGGAGATTTCTGCACTTCTGGGAAAATAAACACTATTGTCAGGAGCTTTAAGATAGTTCCATCCGCTTGGCATTTTGCACAATCAGTCAGCCATCGTCGTCTTTGAACTATTAAAAACTTCAAAAATGAAGTTACATTCAAGCTAATAACCACTCATAGGTTGCCCAATGTAAGATAAAACTCCAGTGGCAAAGGAAACACCCAAGACTCCTCCAGCAGACCACAACTGAAATGAACAGACTGGAAACAGCATAGTTGAATAATCAAGTGTAGTTTAATTAAATTTCTAAGTGCTTTTGCCTTCAATAAAGGCATTACCAGAGATAAAATCAGAAATGAAACAACAAAGGAAGCAAATATACTTAAATATACCTCTCAGTAAAACTTAAGCAGTAAAAACTCTCATCAAGAACACATATAGCAGCATTTAAAGTGACAGTGCATATATACAAAACAAAAATACAAACTCATATAAAACATAAAAAGACATAAAAACAAAATACTGTGCTACTTAAAAATATAAAAATACTTATTTTAATGTAGCAGCTCTTGCTTTTAAAATTTAGTTAACATATTATGTTATTTAGATAACATATCACTTAATCCGGGATTATTAGTTGCATTTATTTGGATCTGCCAGTTTAGTTCTTTCTGTTCTAATAATAGTTCACTATCTCCCCCACTGTCTAACTTATAAACCCTGTCAAAAATGAAAAAAATAAATCTCCTGAAATCTGGACAGTACATAGTATGTTTAAAAAGAGAATTTCTAAATTTTGATTTTTTTATGTCAAAGCTTTCTAGTAGTTTTACCTATATAGAATGTAGAGCAAACTCAACATGTAGCAAGGCAAACTAATCTTCATATTAGAATCACATACCCCTGGACATGAGGGAGTCTTGTCATGTCCATCAGCAACTACATATGGCCCATCTTGAATAAATGTACAATATTTACGATGGCCACATTTTGTCATTTTTGAATGTAATAATCCTGTACTACTTCTATTATTTTTTTCAAAAATATTCTTATATTTTTCACCTCTGCTGTATGTAAGTTTGGGTGTTAGACCTAAAAGGTTGTCATATTCAATAGTAAAAACTGTACTTCAGTCAGTTAATTTCAAGTCTGGTTTGCTGGAGGAGTCTGGACTCTATTTTGCATCTAGAAAACTACATTTAAACTACTGCACTTATCTTACCATTTAAATCAGTTTTGTATTGTTTCTGATTTGTGTTTATTATGAATCTGAATATACAAGTATAAATTGAAGGCATTTTAATAGCTTAATAGGTTATAGTGCTTTTGATGTTCTTTTTTGCTGTGGCTGAGTATTTAAATCAGTTCTGAGATCTCATTTTTCTGCCTTTTTATTTTCTCTCTCTCTCTCGCTTGCTCTTCTCTGAATCTGAGGCTACAACTATTAATTTATCAGGCTTTTAGAGCAGAAACACTCAAGGAAGCGTAAAGTGAAACTGTTTCATTGGCCAGATGGCTTTTTAGTTGGATTAGTTAATTTTCTTTAAGTCTATAAATTCTGTGCATTTGCATGGCTCTTGGCTCAGCTCCACATAGCTCACAAAGGATTCACACATCATGCATACATCACAAACTATGCATGTGTTCTCAGAGTTTTTGGATGGCATCTGATGCCATCCAGACTAAGGTAAGTACTTTAAAGTGAAATATTGCACTTTTCTAAGCTATTTCTAGTAGCCGATACTTTATTTTCAAAGTATTTATTGCACTTCTTTTGCATTTCATCATTGTAAAGTGCATTTTGTTTTCCCATTTAGTCCAGATGCTGTTGTTACTCTGCTTTGAAATCTCCTTAAAGTCTGTGTTCCTCATTGCTGGCTTGGCTGTCTTAGAATCACAGAGTAATTACTTGTTGTAGCTACTTGTTTAATTTGTTTCTGGTATCTTTTCAGTTTTGGCTAACTAAACTATGTTTTACTTTAATACTGGGACAGAAATTCTAGTGGCAGTAGAAAGGTAGCCTGATCTGTCCAAGTTGGGAAACACATAAGAAGGCATAAAGTGAGATTGTTTCATTGGCTAGAGGGCTTTTTTAGTTGGTTTGGTCACTTTTTGTGTATATAAGTTACTCTGCTCTTTACAAAGCAGTATTTAGCAGTGTTTTGTATAGACAAGTACATATTAACCAAAGTTTCCCTATAAAACATCCCCTCTAATGTTTTCCATTACTCAGTTGGGCAAAGAGCAACTTTTTTGTCCTGATGAGCACTGCTGCATGAATTCAGTTATACATAGCCTAGCTGTAGTTTCTTCCCTCACAGCACCCAAGTTAGTCTGTTGTAAACCCTTGCTGAACCACTCCTTTGTAGTTCACCTAAAAAAGACCTGACACCATGGATGAGCACTTTCCTAATTTTTACTCCCCCAGCTTTGTAGATATGGCATCCTGGGGCAATGTAGGTATTGTCTCATGTTCACTTCCAGCCAACTGATCCTTATAGAAATGGATACAGTATGCAGGAGATATAATTGCACAGTGTTATTGGAGGTAAGACTCTTACAAAAAAAAAAAAAAAAAAATGAGGTTGTCAGTAATGTAAGCATTATACCCACCATACATGCTAAGGCACTTAAACACAATCTTCCTAAACCCCAAAGCCCTTGTAGACATTTGCCCTACTAAAAGAATCCTCAGCAACACCAAAATCACTCCACAAAAACAATACCCAACACAAGATATGCATCCACACCCTTTGGGGCACATAAGGCAAGCTGACACACTTCCTATTATTTTAGTCATAGGAGATGCCATTGTGAAACACACAGGTGTCCCACTCACCAGGCTAATTAAGGAGAAAATGACACTCAGTTGTCTATCAGGGAGCAGGAACTGCCAAATCACCCACATAATCAAGTTATTAGTATCACACGTACCAGTTTGACTTAATCATAGCCAGTGTGGTATAAATGCCCTGAGACATACCTCCCAGGACTATATGAAGAGACATATTATGGAGCTCTGGGACTGAATGTCTCAGGCTATGTGCCTAGCATTGAGCAGTATTCTACTTTCACCAAGGATGATGCCACAATATGAACAAATGATGACTGACTTTAGTAATTGCTTCTAGTGTCATTCCAAGGGATGCCACAATATGAACACATGATGATTGACTTTAGTAATTGCTTCTAGTGTCATTCCAAGGGGGTACAATATTTGTCAGCATGGGAAGATAAGGTCAAAGGACTACATTGCTTTGCCAAAGATGGTCTTCACTTGTCCACTCTAGGTTTTGAATGTCAGCTAAAACACTGCCCTCCCCATAGACCTTTATTTTAGGCAATGCCAAAATGACAAACCTTCTGTCATAGAAAAGTCAATCCAAATAAATCTAAAGATGTTACTTCTCATTTCCAGGAGCGTAAGTGAGAAACATCCGCTCCATCCAGGCTCACTCACCCTGGAGAATATCAACATCTGTGCAGTTTCTGAGACATGGCTTAAAGACACAGATAACACCCTATCAGTGCAGGGATACAGCGGCTCTTGCAAAATTTAGCCCAGCTATTGCATAGGCAGGGAGCAAAGGTAGAGAAGCCTCACACTATATTAACAACAAACTCACATCAAGGCTAGTTAAACAGAATGACACACTTGATCTTCTTCGTGTCTAGATTTCCATAGCAAAGTCCCATATTATATCCTTGCATGCTAAAGATCACCCTCTATAATGCAAGAAAAATGTTACAAGGGCAGCTAGCCTAGTATTTTCCTAGGATCCTATGGACTACTCCAAACAAACTCATGTTAACTATGTTATATGCTGAATAGGATCATAGTAGGTACTAGGCTAATGGCCCTGGGGCCCTTACAAGCCTAGCCAAGAGTTTATCCCCCCCAAAATATCTGAGTCAGCACCTGTCACCCCTGTCAATGTGGGACACAGGTGAAACCCCCAAGACAGATTTGCGGTTTCCCATCCACTCATCAAGGTTGCACTTGAAGAGGATCAGCAAGGTGCTCTGTTTGACATGTATGGGAAGTCTATTCCAGAGATGGCGCAGCCTCTGGGAGACAAACCTCTCTCTCCAGGTTGGTGTTGCATATTATATTCAGGCCTTTTGAGAAGGTAATGCATGTGGAGTTAGACTTACGGATATGGAGCATCTCTAGTAGGGCAAGGTCCGACACTGCCTTGTAGATGAGACACATATCACCCCTGTGTATACCTAGCTTGTTCGCAGATAGGAACCAGGAAATTAGGATAGGGTAAACCACCTCCACAAAGAAGCCAGTCACTAGCAGACCCCTTCATGATTTTCTGCTGCGTCTCCTCTTTTTTGACATCTACTTCTTGGAAATTAGGTCCACTGTCAAGGGCCTCTGTTTGACATTGTTTGCAGATGACTTCAAACTCAAACTAACAGCAGTCATGGAATAAATACAAGACACTATCACCCTACAGGAAAGACTAATTCAAACAGATGACTGATGCCAAAGCTAGAGCTTAAAACACAATGCCAGGAAATAATAGTACATGTTGGGAGGTCAGCTACTCAAGGAAGTTACCTCATCGACCCCTAAGAGTAGCACCAGTAGTCAAGGATTTGGGTATGCATGAAGAACCAACATATGTCTAAATTAGTAAGGAAATCTTTCTATGTTGCTCAATCTATAAGCAAGGGCATGGCATCTAGGTCCAAGGACGTCATTGTTCCACTGTATTCTGCCGACATCAGGCCCATCATTCAGTACAATGTGCCCACCTACATCTAAATAGGATATAGACTCATTCATTCTCTTTCTATCTCACCCAACAAAAACAAACCGATGTGTAAATTCCTACTAATGCCCCCCCACCAAAAAAAAGCACCTCATAAGATTAATTGGCTTCAGCTAAAATACCTTTTAACATTTAACCAGTTAAAAATACAAAAACAAATGCCTACTCATCTCTAATTTACTTCCAAAATATATGCCTCATGAGTTAAGATCTCAGACACAAAACCTCCTAGAAATTATCAAATCAAGCAGCCATTTTAGTGACTCTTTATACTCTCTGTTCATATAGACAAGCTGGGGAAGTCCTTTATCCCAGACCTTAGACATGAGAGTAAAAATAATACATTTCTGTACATTCTACAAGCCTACCTGGCTTCTATATTGGACTTGTTCTTGTACCTGAATTTTACATCCGTCTATCCTATCCAAAACCCTATCTATCCTTGTTTCATCCTCTCTTCCTGTACCTCCTTTACGACCTATACTATTGATATTCTGAACCTTATATTTCACTGTTGCCATATGCTGTTGCTGCATTTATTTGTAACCTTCATTACTGATGTTTCCTATTTTATCTAATATATTTTTAATCAGAGTTAAGAATGTCCGTGTACAGTTGATTTTTTGTTACCTCTGTTATACAAGTGTGGATCTTTTCTTCCCAGTGGTCCACTAAAATCGTCTTTTAATTCAATCATATTATTCCAGATCAACAGCATGAATGAATGAATGAATGATTGAATGAATGAATGAATAAGTAAATAAAAATGTAGTATATTGTTAACACCAACTGTTCTTTCTCTTTAATATGTGTTAAATAAAATTCTTGTGCTGAATATGTGCTAATCAATCTTAAACCTTGCTCTCGTAACTAAACCAAAGTATAAACATTCATTTCTTTGCTGCTGTCCTTTCTTATAACCTTCCCACTCCACATATTGCTGGTCTCACTTCTTCGCTCTTAATTTCTCCAAATCTTTTGGGTTTCTTTTTTTTTTTCAAAAAACTTTTTATTGAATTTTTAAAATATTGAAATAAGAATACAACAACAACAAAACTAAATTAAAATACATAATGAAAGATTGAAAAGTTAGGAGATAATTATGGCAACACAGCTTTTGTATGATAAATATTTTATCTCGATACTATCTGAGAACATACAATAACTATATACATCATATGCAAGTGTTAACCAAGAAATTTATCAAAATAGGTAAAGATCTAAAATAAAGCAGGTATGGGAATATAAAGGAGACTGAGGTCTATGAATCCCAAAAGAAGAGTAGACAACTATTCACTATTAATAATATGTAACACCTTTTCTATAGCTTTGTTAATAAGAGCCAACTTCTTGGGACTTTTCACTAACATTTTCTGTGCTCTAATATATGTACAGGCTAGGATTTTAAAATTATACCAATTCAGTTTAGTACGATCTAGCCAATTTTGGGTGATGTAGAGTTTTATAAGTGAACATATGTAAATTAGCACTTGTGTATCCAATTTGGAGAGATAAATAATTGGTATGTGTAATATTGCAATCTCCCAGGATAGGGTGGATTTATGATATCCCATTTTCTGTAAACGGACTTTTAGGGAAGTCCATAGTTTGTGTGAATGGTGACAAGACCATAAAATGTGTAGAAGATCTGCATTAGGGTGAGAACAACAAGAACATGAGGCCGATTTATTGGCATCAAATTTGTTAAGTTTAGAAGGAGTGAAATATGCATTATTATTAATCATTAGTTGTGTGTAAAAGAGTTTTTTGAAAGGCGAGTACTCTAGTGTATTTTTAATAGCCGAGAGTTTCTGTTCTATAGATACATGCAGATTGTGTTTGTCCCAATAATTAGAAAAGAGGCAAGCTGTATTATGAGTTAACTGATTTATAAGATTATAAGATTTAGATAACATTTTCTCTGGAAGTGTAAGGATTTGTATAACTACTTTATAATTAGTGAGATCTGTGTTGTCTATTTTAATGTGAAGAAACTTAGCATCGACAATATCACTCAGTTGACGTAGAATAGTTATATAATTAGCATTAACCTTAAGAGTTTTGCGTATATTGGTGAGAGTTTCATTTTTGTGTTGCATCAGATCCCAAACAGTAAGATCTTTGATCAGGGGAAAATTTAGAAGATTAATAGGTATATTGTCTAAGTTAATATTTGGGTTTAAATGAAGAGGTTGCATTAATTGAAATATATTTTCTAAATTGACAAGTTTTAACAATTCTTGAAAAGCAATGATTTTTTGTTTTAAAGATTTGGGAATTTTTAAATTATTCATGACATCTAATGAAAGAAAAGGAAGAGCTAATGGATTAATATTTTTTGTTAGAATGTATTGATACCATAATTTTGTCCAAATAGGGTATTGATTATGCCTTTCAGTATTACTATTCAAGATAGATAATAGTTTATTAGCCGAGATAATCAAATAATAGAGATGAAAATTCGGAAGACCAAGTCCTCCCCTACTTTTAGGAGAAATTAAATTAATGTAAGAAATTCTTACTGATTTGGGAAACCATAAGAAACTAGCCAGTACTTTATTAATTTTTGAAAAAAAGGATTTTGGAATTAACTGATCCACAGCATTGAATTGAAATAGCAATCTGGGGAGTATATTCATTTTTATTATTGCTGCTTTTGATAGAAGTGATAAATTTAACAATTTCCATCTATTCAAATCAAGTATTATGGACGACCATACTTTAGCTAGATTATTTTGAAATGTGGAGAGTCCATTATGATTTATAAGAATCCCCAAATATTTAAAATTCTGAACTATCCGGAAAGCAGAGTCTGGAAATAAGTATGATTTGTGGGCGAGTGGATTTATGGGGAAAATATGTGTTTTTTGAGTGTTAATCTGATATCCCGAGGCCTCTGAAAAACATTCAATAGAACCAATCAATTTTGAAAGGTCTGAGCAAGGTGTTTGGAAATATATTACAAGATCATCTGCAAAAGCCGACAAACATACATTAGTGTTAAGAATTCTAGGAATCTTATGAAAGGTATTTTGTTTTATATATAATAATAAAGGCTCTATATATAAATTAAATAAAAAAGGAGATAATGGGCATCCTTGCTTTGTACCATTGATGATCTTTATGCTTTTGGATACTTTCCTATTGATATAAAGAAAGGTAGAGGAATTTTTATATAAAATTTTAATGAAGTCTATGTAAGTAGATGGTATATTGAAGCAAGACATAATGTGAAAAAGAAAATCCCAGTTAACCCTATCAAAAGCCTTAGCGGCGTCAAGGATCAGTGCATACAGTGGATTTAAGTCATTTTTAGTAAAGTGTATAAGAGAATCAATTGTCAAAGTATTATCCCATGAATGTCTATGTGATATAAAGCCCGCCTGCTCCGAAGAAATCAAGAATGGTAAAACATTTTTCAGTCTAAAGGCAAGTAAAGAAGCTAGGATTTTAATATCGATTTTAATCAAAGAAATAGGTCTATAATTGTTAGGATCAGTTTTTTTCTTTGTCTTTTTTCAAAATTAAAATGGTTTTTGAAGTGTTCCAGTGTAAATCAGATATACCATAAATCATTATGTGATTAAAAATTTCCAAAAGAAGGGGTGTAAGCACTGATGTGTAAGTTTTAAAAAATTCAGGTGTGAAACCATCTGGATTTCTTTTCTAGAGGGCAGAGAGAGGGCAGATATGGTTGATTTAATAGAAACCTAAAAAAGGAAAAAGAACTGAATAAAAATTGTTTAATTTTTTAATTTTCCTTTTATTTTAGAGTATTGAAGTATATAATGAAAAAAAGCTGCAAGATTTCCATATTTATTATATAAATCTGTTATTATATTTATAATGACGAAATTCTAGGAAGGGATTGATTATCTTTAATTATTCTAGCTAGCACTTTAGAAGGAACCTGTGCCTATTCAGAATATGTAGCTAAAAGAGCCTTTGCTCTGATATGGTAAGATTATGTTGATGTAGAAGCAGTACCTATTAATATACCTCTAAGGATAGCCTTAGTAAATTGTTATTCAATGTCCTATATATATTGAAGGATGGATCTAGTGTATTTGAAGTCAAACTAATCCCAAGAGATATTCTAGAGTGGTCAGAAAAAAATCTGGGCTCAAGGGAATAATCAATTTGCCTATGTGTAAGAGAATTAGAAATAAGGAAAAAATCCAGTCTTGACCATGTCTTATAGCATTTTGAGTAATATGTGAAGATGTCTTTTCTGTCATTATGTTTTATGAGTGAGATAGGGTCAGTAAGACTAAGGTCCATAATTATTTCTTCCAAAGCAATGGATGCTTGGAAATTATACGAGGGGGATCTGCTAGTGCGGTCAGTGTCAGGATTAATGATAGCATTCCAATCCCCCCCTAAAATAAAATAGTGATCTTTAAAAGAAGAAAGAATATTATAAATCTGTAAAAAGAAGATATGTTGTTGTTCACAAGGACCATAAAGGTTAAAAAATATAATTGGTTTGTCAATGTTATAAAAACAGGAGATAATGTAACACCATCTACCATTTACGTCATATTTCACATCAGAAATAATTCCCTGAAAATTGTTTTTTATTATAATGGCCACCCCTCTTGATTTTGAATCATTACCAGCTGCTACTATCATTTTGATCCATTTTTTGTTTTTTTCTTTATCAAAGTCTTCTCTAATTAGGTGTGTCTCTTGTATGAAACAAATATTTGCCTGGGATTTAAAAAGAAGATGAAATAGTAAGAATCTCTTGTTTTTATTATTTAATCCTCTCACATTCCATGAGTCAATATTTAAGGTCATTCTCTTAAATAAAAATAAATGTGTATAATTTGTCTAGGATTTGACAAAATGTAGTAATAACTATATAACTTGGCCCCTTGTATTTATTATAATGTAGCTTGATGGCTCTCAAAGAAATTATTATAAAGATCCTATAATATTCCTTCCCAGTTACCCCGGTGCCTAACCACCCACCCCATACTAGAGAAGGAATATATAAATGAATCAGATAAGTGGTTTTGGTTAACACTATTGATATCAGTTGCATCAGATTAGCATAATAAGATTTATAAAAAAACCTAACTAAACATACAAACGATAATATAATATCTAACATATATACAAATCTATCTAAATTCAAGATGTCCAACATACTTAATCCCTATTCAAATATTTAAAACTACAAGCTCCAATTTTAATTAACATATACAACAGTTTAAAGAATTTCCTCAATACTCAAAAAAAAAACTGTTGTAGCCTATATCAGTCAGCTATTTACAATATTTTGAATAGATTTTGGCGCCATCTAGTGTATGAAGATGAAAAAAACATTACTGCACAATTTTCTTTTAAGCTTCAGCAAAAACATAAACCCAAATGAAAAGATTAAAAACAGTGATCTATATTTTGTAATAAGGAACTAAGTCTTAAAATGTTTAAAAGCTATAACATTATGAATTGTAAACTGTAGAAATTGTCAGACACTCTTTAAGTTTAAAAGTGCAATATACTAGCAGGAAATAAACTTTATAATTCCCCTTCACACATTCATTAAATTGTTTAAATAGAACATTTAAACCTGAGTTAGAAGAACAGAATTATCATATATTATATATATATATACATATATAACATGTTCCTATAACAAACACATGTCCCTATATATGTTTTATTAACGTTTTAACTATATATTCATGTGTAAAGACCAATGTGCATATAATAACCCCACATTGATTATACACTATGAGTATATTCTATGAAAAAAACAGAGTATCTGACCTTCATGGTAAACAGCATCAAAGTGTTTGATGAGACCAGTTAAGTGTAGCAAAAAAAAAAAATCAAATTGCTGCCTTAAAGAGAATATTAATTGAATGGAATGGAATATATTTAATGAAAATAAAATAAGTGAAATATAATAAGGAAAATGATTCATTAAGCATAGCACTATAAGTCAATTGTGTAAAAGCATGCATATACCCAGATCATATGATCAAGATGCTTATAAGGCAGTGTAAAAAATGTATTGTTGAAAATGGAAACTCAAATGTGTGTCACAAAATGTGCTATTAGATGAAATTTTCAATGAAATTTGCCGCCTATAATGCAGCCTTTATATACTGTCACATAGCACTACTAGTGTTTGTAAACCTTTTATCATTAGACTTATGAATATTGTGAGCACAAACATACCCCCCATATGCCATGTGACTACACACAACAATCGAGAACTTCATATGTATTTACACTGTAAACTGCACAAAATAGATTGCAACTGTATATATGCAACAATGATTAGAATGTTGCAAATGAGCTATCTTAGCAAACATCCAGCAAAAGATGAATGTCTAAATGTAAGACAAAATAAACCATATTTTACATAAGCCTGTGAGCACTTCAAACGTAAAGCTATTAACCTAATTTTACGTACTTCTCTCTTTGCTGTGATGACTTCCTACAATTTTACTTATTATCAATTACACAGGGCTTTCTATACTCAATTATCTGATCTGAACACAGCCGTAGAGCAAAAGATTAATTTAACAGACATTGCTCAGACATATTGTTTAGGTCGGGCTTATACAAATCAAGCCAGTCTGTAAACTGTAGGGAGGAAAGTCAATCACTATATTCTGTACTATCGTGCTGACTACACTTTTGCATACGTATAGTAACATTTAAACATAACACATGCGACCGTTTTTTAAACGCCAGGTTTTAGAAAAGCATCTGACATAGCCGGCATGCAGCGAGACTACAGACTGGCTTGTATATGCAGGGACCAAGAGGAGTAGCCGTAGATGCTGATGTGACAGCATGTAATGAAAACAAAGAACAAACAAGCTACTCCCTGGGTATTATTAATAGCTTAAAAGCGCTGAAACAGTACTATCTGAAGCAGTTACTATAGATAACTGTGATTACTGTATGCATAACAAACTGTTACTCTACGTAGCTTATATTCTATGACATAAATAAAGTTACCTGACAAACTATTCCATAAATTGTCGGTTTACATATTTCTATACCAGCTTCTTTTCTTTCCTTTTTCACCCCCCTTTCCTTTTTTAAATCATTTATATAGTACCAAATCCGTACCTGTCTAGATAAACCAGCTCTGTGTTGCCCCTCCGTGTTCTAATATATATCTAGCGATCTAGAGTCAAATATAACTGAACCAGACACTAATGTTGACTAGATTTAAAACATAAAAAGTACCTAGTTTAAACCAAAAAGGCAAACAAGTGCTGTATTCAAGAGTCTACATTCAAACGAATCCAGCGAGTGTCCTCTACGAATGATGACGTCATCGCCAACCTCCGACAATCCATGAAAGGTGCGTGGCTAAGTAAAAACTGCAGCTGATGAAGGAGACAGAAGATTTTCGTCCTGGCCAGTCTCGAGAAGCGCAAACTCTCCCTCCAAAACGCTTACAACTGCCGGAGGGCACTGAAGTTTCAAAACCTAGAAAAATAACAGTCACACCACTTCGCAATACACAAATGTGACCACAAGGCTTATCAAAGATTAAATGTTAACACCATATTCCTGAGAAAAAAATATGTTTATAACAAAATCAGTACCTTTCTGAAAAAAGGAAAAAAAATATAATATACATACATACAGATTCTGTACACCTATAACAAAAACAAAATTTGATTAATAAATGACAAGTACTGCCTAAAGAAATATGGCATTAATAGAGAAGAAAAAAAAACATCACATTTGAAACCAACTGAGAAATGGAATGCTAAGAGACAGAGTCAGGAAGCTTTTTGAAAGCTTTAAAAAATGTATCTTTTGCTTCCTTAGGATCAGAGCATATAAACCTTTTGTCATTAAATGTAAAAGACAAGGTATTTGGATAAGACATACGAAATCTTATCCCTCTTTTTATCAAGTCTGCACAATAAGGAGAAAGTTTTTGTCTGTTTAATTTTATTTGAGAAGGAAGATCCTGTGAAAATGACAGTTTATGAGATTTCCATAGAAACTGTTTTTTACTTTTAGCTGTTTCCAGAATCTGAAATGTGTCTTGAAAGTTTAATAGTTTAGTATAAATAATCCTTGGTGATGAAGAATCTTGACTTGCACGTAATGCTCTGTGTGCTCTCTCTACAATTATAGTTTTTGCGGATGCTTCACAATTTAACAATGTTTCAAAGATGCTCTTAGTCACAGATAGCAAATTTTTATTATCATAAGATTCTGGCAAACCACGAATAATAATGTTGTTTCTTCGACTCCTGGCTTCTAAGTCTATCAGTTTAGATTGTATTTCAGAAATAGCTTTATATTTAGACTTTAGGTTACTTTCCAATGAATCAGTTTTTATCTCTAAAGCTGAATTTCTATTCTCAATCATATCCATTCTGTCATTTATTTGCTTTAAAGTTTTACTAAAGTCAGCAAATTGCTCTGAAAAGTTTTGAATAGCACTTTGTATAGGTTTTAATGCTAACTTTGGTTCATCTAAATAAAAATTAGTGTCATTCAAGTCTTTGTTACTTACTTTGGAAGTTTCAGAGGATTGTTTAGATGTTCTCAATCTTTTTGAACTGGTGTCTTTTTCAGGTCAGAGCATTGAAGAGAATTTGGCCTTCGTAGGCTGTGTCTCATCTTTTGGGTTTCTAATACCGTGACTGGAATGGACCCCATTCCTAAGTCAAAGTATGAATAAAGTTTATAAAATTAGTATTGTTCCACTCTTTGATGTCACCCAGTTGTGCTCTTCATATCACCAGCAATGTGCCCAGTAATGATGACTCGTGTGGAGTTACATGTATTGGTAGCATATCTAAATACAATTGCAGACTTTTTTTATAAGACCTGTTGCTCCTGCTACTATTGGAACTGTCTGGGTATCTTTCTTCCACAAGGCTCTAATTTCTGCTGGCAAATCCTGACATTTTATGACTTTGTCTCTCTCTGTACGCAAGACACTGTAATCACTGGGTGTGGTGATTTCAATGATCAATGCTACTTTTGTCTTCTTTTCTTGGACCACTATATCTGGTTTTCTAGCATCTATCTTTTGAACTGTTGCTAATGGATGATCCCATGTGATGTAGACTTCTTCATTTTCTATGATGCTTTGTGGCTCATGCTTCCAGTGTTTTTTCAGCCACTTCAATACCATGTTTGCACAATCCCCAGTGCAAAAGTCTTGCCACATTATTATTCAATATACAGTCCTTCTGCCATTAAGTATGTCACAACTAGCAACAAGGTGTGCAACTGTTTCCAATTCGGTTTTACAAAACCTACATTTTTCTGTTTCTCCCACATGTTCAATGGACTTTGTAAACCAATGTGTACGCAGCCCACTATCTTGGGCCGCCAATATTAACCTTTCAACTCTTGGTTTGAATTTGCCTCTCCTCAACCATTCTTGGGTTTGTTCCTGATCAACATGAGGTTCTTCCAGAAGTTTTCTATACTTGCAAATATATTTATGCATGTTCCACATTTTTTGCCTTCTCATCTGGTCCTTCACCTTATATTCTTTCCTTTGTTTTTTGACACATTCAGTTGCTGCCTGATTTTTATCTACTTCTGGTTTGATTTCTATTCCTGCTCGATGCCGATATGCTTCTGCTAAATTAAGCAAAGCCATCTTAGATTTATTCTCCTCATGATTTAAGATGGGTATTGTGAGGTCAGCAGATTTGTGTGGAGTCCCACAATTGCAGATCTATACATATAGTCACTTTCAAGGAGGCCCAACCCTCCTTCAGAACAGGGAATATATAATCTTGGTATGCAGTGATTTTTATAAGTCATTTGGTGAGCATGAAGCTTGTTTTCCTATGCAATCTGTCCAATACATTTTGGGGCCAGTCAGTCTCTCCAAAACTGTAATTTATGACAGGAAGAGCAAATTGGTTTATAGCCTGGATGTTGTTCCTAGATGTTAGTGCTATTTTTCTGGATTAATTTAAGTCTTCTGAAGTATTCCTTACTAAGTTTTATTCACATTTGTGTTTTACTGTTGATCCTTCATCAAGTACCAAATATTTATATACTCCTTGCTCAAGTTCTTTTATGTCACTAATTTTTGTAAATTTATTAATAAGGACAAATGTTTTACTTCTAAAAATAGTTCCACAGTATTTGGCATCTTAGTATATGGGAATTGTAATACTGATTGGGTGGTATATTTGGCAACGTGTTCTTGCTCAGTATTTTATGTTGGGCAAACCTCACATCCTTTCAAATTATGAATATCTGAACATTTGAGTGAAATCCTGTGTGCAAAATCCATGATGCTTTATATAAGCACACTCTGAAATATGCTTCAGCACAATTTATTTTTATTATTATTGATAGAATTTGTTTTAAAACTAATAATAAAGTAGGATGGCATTCATTATTAAATCGTAAGGAACAAATGTGGGTTATAAAGCTAGGGGCCTTATTTGCGCCAGGTCTTAATGAGCAGATGTGACAGCCATTAAGTGTTTAGGGAACTGTATTTAATCCTTGCCGGATGGTAGTGTTATATTGCACTGATGAAGGCTTACATCCAAAACTGGTATGCTTAATTCCAGTTTTTGGATGTAGTAACTATAATATCATGTATATGTGATATTAAAAGTTTTTTTTGTTGGAGAACTGATTGGGGGTGTTGGCTTTTTTTGTTTTCACTTGTATTATTCAGTCTTTTGGTCTGTGCACCATTCCGTACATGCCTGGAATTGTGTAAACATTTCTATGCTTAAAATGGCTCGCAAGGGCAACTACCCACCTATGAACTTATACCACCATCAGGATACATATGTATTCATTCTCACTGGAGCTCTGCTTTGATCTATTTTTATTTTTTTACTTATTTATTTAGTGTTTGTTAGCACTATAAACAGACCAGTTCAGGTTGATCTTATTTAAGCTATGAATTGAGCCACTAGGCAAATGGAGCTACAGACAATATTTAAGCCAGTCAATATAATGTAAGCATAAAACAAAGTACAGCTAATATACTGAGCAGAAAATGAACATAACAGAAGAAGGATTAGATAATGAGCGTTTCTACTCAATGCCCAGTAGTTCAAGCAGAAGACTGTTACATCCCTAATATCAAAAGACCAAATACAGAAAAAGCAAACTCAAAATGTCAAATGTCAAAAGTCTGGCAGGATATATGACTGAAGCATAAAAGAGTGAATATGCCACTTATAAAAAACATAAACTGAAAGTTGTTAGGAGACGAAGCTTATTTGGGATGTATGCTTTCATCCTCAGATGTAGCTGCAGTTGCCATTTGGCTGTTGGTCTAAGACAGTTGAAATTAAGCCCGTTTGGGGGGCAACCCATCTATTTGGGCAAAGAAACTGCTTGGCATTTTACATTTTAGAAAATGCAAGAAACATAGACATACTGGCAACAGGTGCAACCATCATGCTGATTGCAAACAATGTAAAAGGAAACTCTGAGCTGCATAGGCATGGGGTTGCCATGTTATCAGAACATTTTCACTGGAACTGAGCAGCATTAGATATAAAGTCACAGCTGAGCTTTTGTTAACTTTCTTCTTTTTACCCTCATCATTCTTTTTAGTTTGTTTATGCATGCCAGTATCCACGATAATGTGGAGTAAAATAGCACCATGCTGGCAGGCTGGATAGATATCACCTTGTGCTGTAAAAGAATCTTAAATGTTTTGAACTGAACAAGTTTACTTTTTCAATTTAAAACACTTTTGTCAGATTTAAGCTGCTTAATTAATCATGGCTCTGAATGCTAATTCACTATTGTGATTACCTAGCATTGCATGGACAACATTGTTTGTGAAGTCTGCCCTTGATGTACTCTAGGCATACTATAGTCAAGACAGTTTTCACAAGCTGTGGAGGTGAACACAATCAGCACAAGTGTTGTTTTAGAATGATGATTGAGAATCATGTAATAGAGTCACACGATGTACAGTACTTGCATGTATATATGTTTGCAAAATGGAATACTGCTATTATTCTGAAGAGGACCTTTTATTAATGTGGACAGAAGTACTAAATAGATTGCCTTACATTTCCTGTTTGAGTGGAGATTTTTCTAGTTTATAGCTGTGAACAAGTTATGGGGTGGCCACGGTGGTGCAGCGGTTAGCGTTGTCATCTCACAGCAAGAGGTTCTCCAGTTCGATCCTCAGCTGGGGTGCCTTCTGTGCGGAGTCTGCATGTCCTCCCCGTGGTGGCGTGGGTTTCCTTCGGGTGCTGCAGTTTTCTCCCACATCCTAAAGACATGCTGTAGGTGGATTGGACACTCTAAATTGGACCTAGGTGTGAGTGTATGCGCATGTGTGTGTGCCTTCTGCGGAAGGTTGGACCCTGGGCTTGGACACTCTAGATTGGCCCTGGGCGTGACTGTGTGCATGTGTGTGCCTTCCGTGGAAGGTTGGGTGCTGGGCTGGCAACTCAACACTGTAAAAACCCCACTGCCAATCATGAGCAGACTGGTGATCCAATGTGGCGACCCCTAACCGGGAAAAGCCAAAAGAAGAAGAAGAAGCTGTGAATGAGTTATCCCTGTCTGACATTGCTGGCTTAGCACTTTTTCCTCTAGAGGTTTCCTAATAGACATGCTCCCTTACAGTTGACACACATCTTGCAGTTACTTTTATTAAAATCCCTGGCTTGTACTTGGCTTAGAAGGTACCTTATGGATGTATTAATATAAATTATTTATCATACACCTCCAGTTCCCCCATTTTATTCCTGAAAATCACTTTTTGGACTGACTTATAAGGAGTAGAATAACATCATATCTACAGTGCTTTCTTCTTGTATTTTTGTATAGGGTTTAGGGAGGATACAGTTCCTGGTGAGTGAATAACTCTGATGCTTCTGTATGACTGTCATTGTTTCTGCAGGTTGAAAGGTGGCATAGCATGTATGGGTGGCCAAGGCTACTTTCATTCTGTCTTATTTATTTGTGCACCCCTATTTTTAATTTTAATAGTTAATAGTTTGTTAATCATTTTCTTTATAAAGATGATTCATGCTCACATACTGGGATTAGCTTCCAGGAGTAAGTACCTTGACTTGTTTTACTGCAGTATTTTAAACACTATTTTTTTCTGCTGTAGTTGTTTTTAAGACAGGCTGTGTGAAAGGGGCGAGGGTAACTGAAGGAGTCATCCCTTATTTGGTGAGGGAAAGCCAATGGAAGATATGGTCCCACAAGTTCTAATACAACATTTGTGGTGATAGTGTGCTGCATATTGTTCACTTTCCTTGTGATCTCGCAAAGTGTTCTTTTTCATATGTGTAATATAAAATATTATCAGACTTCAATATAAGAAGACAGAGATGTCAAAATATATTGCATTTTACTTGCTTTTCTTCTCACTATTTCTTCAGTGAAGTCAAATTATTGATAGCATGGTTGATAGGCTAAAGTTTTGTGGATTTCTTTGACGGGGAGCTCGTCAGATTATGATGATAGTATTGTGGCAGCTATCCTATTTTCAGCATGCAGTCAGTGGATAATTAAATAATGTACCATAAACACAAAAGGGAATCTGTCTGGCCTAGACTGAATGGTAAAAGATACCTACTGGGCAATATCTAATATAGATGGTAGTTCCTTTTCAGTATCATCTGAGTAGGATATTTTGTGGCTTACATCACTATTCAAATTCATGCTGGTGAAAGGAAATGCATTCTGAACCAATCATCAGAGGTGTCAAGAGAGACAATCAGATATATGTTTTCTAAGCAATGTAATGGAGCCTGAGGAATTTATGCTCTCTGAATGACTATTAATGCTTTTTGACTAAACTTCCCTACTACAAAAAAGAAATCACCCATACATCTACTTTAAGTAGGTCACAGGCATAACTAAGACTATTTCATTATTTTGATCCACCTTATTTCTTAGGTAGAAAAAGCAGAGATCCTTGCCAAGTATATATCAGAACATTCATTAGTGTATCCTAAACTCCAATACATACAATATTTACCTACTTTCTAGCCTCACCTCAATTTCTCAACATTCTAATGTCCTTTCTTTATATTCTTACACTAACCTTTATCTATCCCAGAATTTGACTGAAATTTACTATTTAGTTCTCCTGCCAGAAAAAAATATATGGCTTTTACGACCTATTACTTATTCTGTTATTTATTTTTCATGCATCATTATGTAACATGCACATTAGGAACTCTTTTCTACCTTGTATATAACGTATGGTCAACTTTATTGCTTGCCTTCATATTTTGCTTATTTTTCTTTTATCGTATTTCACATATTGTACTACTTTGTTATTGTCTTAATATTTTGTAACCACTGTTCAATTTTTTAATTATGTTTAATGTGTACAGTGGAGATTTTCTCCCCGGGCCTCCACTGAATATGGGCTCATACCCAGTTGGACTTTCCCAGTAAACAAATGTCAAATAAATACATAAATAAATTTACATATTGACTACCCCTGCCTTATAGTAGTTACCATACTTTGGAAGGAGACCAGGATTAATTGTAATGCAGTGATTGAACACGTGCGGTAGATGAGGGAAATCTGTACACAGATGACCTGTATTATTAAAACGGCAGCTGATTATTGATACTTAGTAATTATCAGGCAGATATCATAATGTATATGATCCATTACAGCAAAAGTTAACAGAGGAGATTTCACAAGCTCAGCTTTAACTAGACAAGGATAACTCCTCTAAGGCATTTGAAGAGCTACAGACACTTTCAGCTGAGGAAGGTATTATTTGAGATGAGATGTCTGTACACGTCCTTCAAGCACCCAAGTGTTAGATGAGCAGAGGTGGGAGAAAGGTATGTAAGATTTTAGTGTGCAGAATTTCACTGATTACAAGTTCACAAAATACTTCTCTAGTGCTGCAGACAGACCACTTGCTTCCCTTAGTCTCCCTAGATGCTCAGAATGGGCCTGTCCATTCACAATGATTTCTGCATTACCTGTAAAAAGGAAGAGAACAGAAGAGCATTATGCATGCTATTCTTGCCTATATTTAGTTTTCTATCCATTATAAACTGTCTTTATAGTATACTTACACAACCGTGGGATGCTGCTAGTTCTGAGCTCATCCAGCCACTGGTTGAGTGTATCTCTTTGTCACTCGTCCAGTCAGGATGAAATAGACAAGCCCTTGTGGCTACTGTTCAAGCAGCTGTATTATGTACAAACACATCAGGATTACGGCTTAATAACTTTAACTTAGATAAACGTATAAACAAACTAGCTATTACACTCATAACATGCTCATTCTCTGGCTGCACTCTCAAAAAGGAACTCAGGCTAGCACGTGCTTGCTATTTATACGCATGTTCAGTCCTTGGAAATGCTTCTTAAAGGTACAACACAGCTCTCTATTCTACATCTTCCCTCTCTGAGAAATGAGTCACATAATATTGATGACATTAAATGACATGCAATTGATACAAATGATTCTTTGTCATGCAATTATACAAAACTAGATATATTTACAACTACGTCCAGGTTGCTGTGTATTTCACACTAGGTATGGAAATGCAACCAAATCGTGTGACATAGAAATTTGTTAGGTTTAGCAAATGGGACTGTCTCTGCTGAGTGTTCAACCTTAGGTACATCAGGATTATCATCAGAAACGGAAGTAGGAGTCAAGACATGTTCTGCAACAGGAAGATTGTCTGGATTGCTCTGAGATCTAGAGTCTGTATCACAGGAACAATGCTACGATAACGGTTCTGATACAGGAAGTAGATGTCTGTGATTTCTCCTGTACGCCACACCTTCAGATTCTACAAAGGATGTGTGTGTATTTCTGATAGGCATCATCAGCCACGGATTGAATGCATAACCTGCATCCCCCAAGTAAATCACCCTGTAGGATATCACCCCTTAGTGAACATCTCATACAGTTGAGAGTTGTGCCAGATAAGTGAGTCGTGGTAACTGTCTGGGTTGCCAGCACACACACATTCAAGATAATTCCCTGAGCTTTACACATGACTTGGCAGTTAATGGAGTAGAAGCCCTTTCCATTTATGTAGACCCTTCCCTGTTCACTGGTGTTGCTTTGATTTCTATATGTGTACAATCTATGGCATCCAGTATTTCAAGCTAGTGTACTACAGGGTAAAACTCCTACATATTTGTGGTCTTGTCCTCAAGTGTATGGGTAAAATATATATGGTCACAGGCATGTTGGAGCATAGTTTTCAGGAACTGATGGAGGATCCTGGATACCAATGCCTGTGACACCCCCAGCATGTCCTCTCTTGGTCTCTGAAAGGTTCCTGGAGCTAAAATTCTAAGTGATACACATACCTTTGTCTCCACTGGTATTGGTTCCCCTCTGCTTGCCCTTGGTCTGAACTGAGGACGATAGAGGTTGCAAAGTTCCTGTCACATGTCTCTATCCACCCTGTAGCACTTTATCATGTCCACCTCAAGTAGACTGTGATAAGTTAAATATGTCTGAAAATGGGGTCTGAAAACTCTTCTTCTTGGCCATGGTCTGTTAGTAGCAGCTGCAGCATAAACTTCAGCCTGTTACATATACATATGAATTAAAGCAACAGCAGCCCCTAACATTCTTTCTTTGTAGACTTCTTTCTGTGGCTGTATTCCAATACATTCTGGAATTCACAGAGAAAACCAGCACTGAGTCTACACAGTTGCTTTATAGCTTGTTGAATATCTCCTTAATCTTGGATTGGTTGATTAGCATACAGTTCAGCTGCTTATGCTGTAATTAGCATACCACGGTGTTTACCATGTTTGATCGGCTCTACACGATGCCCACGCAGTTTTAGCAGCTCATGTAGGCTTTACAGAATCTGCACTTTGAACTTTTTTTTAATTTCTGAACAGCTTAGTAATAACAATTTGAACTGTAAGAAAAAATTATTTTTGCAATGTATGCAAAACATTTTGACTGATGATTACCTTTGATCATGAGCTTCATTAAACCTGGCTATATAAGGAGCAATGCTTTGAAGTGTATTACATAACACTGGTAATGCCATTTGCAAAATAAATCTGTCACGACTGACTTTTTGCCTGATTAAAGCTGAGATTCTATACATTTTGTGAGTTCTGGAATAAGTGTGTTTTCCTTGTGTGTGTATGTGTGTCTATCTATACCTATCTATACCTACATATAAATATATATATATATATATATATATATATATATATATATATATATATATATATATATATATATGGGTCTACTTTACATTACCGAACCGACACTTCACCGACACACAAAACACCAACCCCAAATAACCGAAAACACACAACACGGACAACTCACAAAACCGAACACAATTACACCGACACAAACAATGTAAACTACACATGACACACAATGACATATCCACTAACCCTAACCCAAACCCTAACCCTAAGGTCCGACACTACCGCACAGTTACCCTACCCGCACCCTAACCCTAACTCACTTAACCCACCCCTACACCTAAAGACTGTCACTATCGCACACTTAACCTACCTGCACCCTAACCCTAACTCACTTAACCCACCCTAAAACATAAAGCCCGCCACTATCGCACACTCACCCTACCTGCACTCTAAACCTAACTCACTTAACCCGTCCCTAAACTACAGTCCGTCACTATCACACACTTACCTTACCCGAACCCTAACTCCAACACTACCACACACTCACCTTTTCCACACCCTAACCCAACATCCCACAATATCGCACACTTACCTGACCGCTCATAACTCCGTCACTATTGCACACTTACCGAGTTGCGCTCACACGTTACCCTTGTCGGTCTTTCTGCTGTCGGCAAATCACCTTTTCGATCAACTTGCTTGTCGGTCGTTTCGTCTCGGTCTTCTGCGTGTCAGTGAAGTGTCGGTTCGGTAATGTAAAGGGGACCCATATATATATATATATATATATATATATATATATATATATACACACATATATATATATATATATATATATATATATATATATATATATATATATATATATACACATACACATATATATATAAATATATATATATATATGTGTGTGTGTGTTTAAATAAGGAGAGATATGCCCATGCCCACACAGACACACACTCACAGATATGAGAGTATGAGAGAGAGAGTGTGTGTGTGTGTGTGTGTGTGTGTGTGTGTGTGTGTGTGTGTGTGTGTGTCTGTCTCCATACATGCATATACATGTCTGCAGGGTAGGGGTGTGGATGATACACCTCTAGTAAACTAATAATCTTTTTGAGTAGCTTGCAGGTCAGAAATGTGAATAAAAAGTTGTATCTCATAATGCCTATTTATATTTAAATACACTGTGGAGACTGCTGAGTTAATGTGCTGACATCTGCAAGGAAACAGAGCAGCTTGTCAACATTTCAGTAATGAATTTTAAAGATTTTTGCACTGTAAACAGCCATTTACCTTTATAGGATGAATGCAGATATTTTACAATTTCATCTGACATTTGTTTGAAACAAAAGCATTATTTTCAATCGCAGAAATGGAAAAGCATCCTTTTGTTTATCCTGCATCTTATATATATATGTGTGTGTGTGTGTGTGTGTGTGTGTGTGTGTGTGTGTGTGTGTGTGTGTGTGTGTGTGTATATATTATGTGTGTTTGTCTGTGCAATTGTGTGATACAAAAGTATTATTAACTGCTGATTACCAGAGAGTATTTACCATGTGAAAATCACAAACTGATATATTTTAGAAGGATCTGTTAATGTAAACAAAAGCAAGATATCTGCATAGAATTGTTACATTAAATTATTTACAGTGTACTCAAATATCTGGAAGTGGCTGAAAGTCACAATATTCAGAACTGCAAGCAAACTTTTCTAAGTACCGTGAGGAAATTAATGGCACAGATAGTTGTCTTAAGGAACAAGATCAAGTGCTAAAAAAGGAAGTGTTACTTTCTGTGCAAACTGATGTCTGTGTAGGTGTCTAATCTATGTGAATATTATGCTTCATGCCTGAGAGCATGAATTACTTGACATTCATGTGGCGTGGTAATTACAATCATTAAAAGCAGCCAGCACTGCAATTAGACATTTAGTGCCAGTAATTAAGAAGGGTAGTACGCTGTTGTTTCAACTACTGAAGCAGTTTGAAGCACTGAAATGAATTTGCTTTTTTGTTCTCATCTAATACTAGTGCAAGCATCTCTTCACTTCATGTATTATATAGCTATCACTCTTTACTCATACTCTGTCAATTTTTTTTTTAATTGTACAGTTCAGTTTGGAGGGAACAACATATGAATATTTAAATTACTTTCACCTCAAAAATATGCTGACCATTTCAGAATTATAAATACTCTGACTCACTTTTAACATTTGTGTAATATGGGTACCCAGTATCAGCTATAATTTTTAATGAGATGCAAGAAGTGTTACTTGATATAGGGAAGTATCACAAAATTTCTGCTTTGTGCTCAGACCTCATATTGTTGGCACACCAGTCATCTCTCATTTAACATATGCACTTTGCTCCAAATGTTGTCCTTATAGACTTAAGCCAAAGAGTAAAAAGGTCACACAGATAAACCAATTAGCAAAAACTACAAGAAAAAATGCAGCCAAGCTTAGAGTTTTCACTGTGTGATACCTTAAACCTCCTGTAATAGAGGCCCATGTGATATATGCAAATGAACCCCTTAAGATCATCCAGTGTTTCAGCAATATAGCTTATGAATGTCCATGACTTTTAACTTTTTCTTTTTAAGTCTATGTGGATACATTCAGGTCAATAAAGTCAAGCCCCACTAGCTCTGGACATGCATGTTTCAGCCTTCTTTTGACCTCTTCAGCAGGGCATAAGTGGAATATTTGGCTATACTTTAGAAACACAGGGTCTATAACCCAGATGATGTCCATAACCATTAAGGTGTCTGCAAAATATCCCAACCAACATCAAACCAAAGAGTAAAAATGTTACACAGACAGACTGATTAGTAAAAACTAAGAAACACCCAGCCAATATACAGTTTTCACTGTGTAATACTTTAAACCTCCTGTAACAGACAATATGCAAATGACCTCTTAAGGACATCAACTATTTTAGCAAGAAGGCTTATGAATGTCCATGACTTTTTGCTTTTTCTTTTTAAGTCTTTGTGGATATATTAATGTATACTTCAATTTTAGTTACTGGTCCCTACAACCACAAGGAGGCAGTCTTGGTGCAGATCTCTCTCTAATCACATATTGTACACGTCTATGCTGCAGAAATTACTTTTAACATGTCTTGATGTTTTGGCTTCCTGGAGCCTTAATATTCATAAAAGATGCTCAGAATAGATGAATTTCAGTTGAACACTCGAGTATACCTGACTGCACCACTGTTTTAGCCAAAGTTTCATTAAAACCACACACACTTCCAACCCATTTTTACTATTGAAGCTGTGTAAAATAATCAGTTTATCATAATACAACCTGTTGAAAAGCAACCTTGTTAGCTGATACTCTGAATGTATCCATAACTTTCAAGTGTACCTCATTATGAGCTCATTTTGAGGCTTAATAATTCCATGTTCCTCATTGTTCCACACTGAAAGGGTCTGCTACACATTCACATTTTTAACTGATATCCTTGGTAAATACTGAATGATATAAAGTCATCACAAAGAAATGATTATAAGTATAAAGTAACACATTTAACAACCCTCTGAGATTCCTAGTTGGAGCTGTTAGTGAGTGTTCCACATTTCAGCCATTTGTTTCACATTCTGAAGATGGAAGATGGGAGTTATGTGCATCAGATTTCACACATTCAGGTAAATTCTGTTAGCTTTTGATTTACCTGTGAAAGCCCAGGACATGACCACAGATGAACATATACAAAAGCTATAACTAATACTTACATACTTACAGTGAATAGCTACATTATCTGGCAGCTTTTTCTTTAGCTATTAAATAACATTATAGTACCTTAGATAAATAAAATTGTGGGAATTTCATTAATAGTTTGTAGATGCACCAGGTCTGTGCACAATTGTGTGAATTTTTTTAACAACTTGTGTAAGTATATTTAAGTTGTATATCCCACTCACTTGTTAGGATGCAGAAGCACTCTGTGTGCAGACATGTACACCACTGAATGCTTAAAAATCCCTGAGACTGAATCCTTTGAAGAGCACAGACCATCATTTACATTCACTTTTGTCTAACTTGAGATGGGGTGGGGAGCTAGAGACATGTAGAAAATCACTTCCTAAAAATAAATTAAGTTTGCTACACAGTTATTTATCCTACATCCACCGACGTATTAAGTGAGTGAAAGGGGAGCGGGCAGGGTATATGATAGGATAGGAAGACAGAGGATTTGTAGCTGGGAGAGTGCTGACTTAGGTTACACTAAGGGAAGGATGTGCAGTAGTGCATGAGGTAGTTGGGAGGTGGAGTATTAAGTAGTAATACAAGATATGGGTGGAGGTAGATTCAGTCTTTCAGTACTGGTAACTGTTTTATTCTTTAAGGCATTGCTGAGATTTTTATTCAATAAATGGCCACAATTGCAAATTGTTGTGTCAGCATTTTATTCACGGTATTGGGGGCCAAATGGTATTGTATATGAAGAATCAGTGAAATAAGTGAACAAGTTACCAAAACCTGTGCATCAGCAATGGTGAAAACTGTTAAAAGTCACTAATGAAACTTATGCGCATTTTTTACTCTTGAGTTTTAGCATATGTTTGGCATCATCTATTGCATGTGAAAAAAAGGTTTGTTTTACACTACTGGCTCACTAGGATTGTTGACGTAATTATCTCCTCTGTCATTGTTGTCACTGTCTTTGATTATCATAAATAAGTACTTGGAGTCAAGTTTATAGCTACCACTCAATCTTTCTTCTTCTTTCAGCTTTGATCACCTTGTCCGCACAATGAATGGCAGTGGAGTTTTATGGTGTCGAGTTGCCAGCCAACCTTCCACAGAAGGCACACTCACACGCACACCTAGGGCCAATTTAGAGTGTCCAATCCACCTGCAGCATGTCTTTGGGATGTGGGAGGAAACTGGAGCACCCGGAGGAAACACAGGGAGGACATGCAGACTCCGCACAGAAGGCACCCCAGCCGAGGATCGAACCGGAGAACCTCTTGCTGTGAGGCAGCAATGCTAACCACTGCACCACCGTGGCCGCCCATTTATAGCTACCACTCAATACTTTATCCAATTTCTAGTGACATGAGGATGTCATTCAAAACATTTTATATGGTACATATCCACCCTTTGCAAAAAAAAAAAAAAAATCATGCTTCTCTCTTTCATGTTAAACTCAGCTTACATGCTTCACTGAAATAATTATTTTGTTGTTTAATAAAAGTCATACAGATTAATCCTTTGAATCTTTCTCAGTCATTTGGATCTTGCCTTTTTCTCACATACTCTGATTTCATTTGAATAGACTTCCCTTCCCATCAGTCTTACTACATTTCAATATTTATCCAGTGTTCTAATTCCTGCATGATTTTTTCCATTTTCCTCGAGAAAAGGCTGACAGGATGTCTTTTAATGAACCACCTTGTAAATATGCTATTCAAAAGTTTTTATTTAGAGTCATACAGCTTATAATTCTGAGTTTGTTTTCTTTATATGACATATCTGTAGATCAGCCAGCAACTGCTGATTGTGCCCCCTAACAATTTGTGCCTGGAGCAGCTGCCCCCGCTGCCCTACAACAGTTATGGTTGCGAGTATATGCCATCATCTTTTTTGAAATTAGACGCAATTTTCTTCTGTACTATGTTGAAAGCTTGGTTAAGTTAGTAGGTTACTTATTTGCAGTTAGGTGGGCAGCAGTTTGGTTGAGACCTTTTGATCAAATTTGATTTTTGAGAAGATTACACTGAATAAAACAATGCTTTTCAAATGTCCCCTTGTTCAAGTGAGCAGCTTTTGGATTACAGTTGCGTTTGTTTTGGAATTATTATTGACATTTTAATTTTGGCTAGCAATAGGATTAGGGTTAGGATTATGGTGAATCAATAGCTGAGTTTGTGGTTAGTTTAAGGGTTAAGGTTCTAGGGCAACCAGAATATTATGTTCTTCACAACATATGTGGCAGTCTTAAATCCATAAATAAATGTTCGAGCCAATTATAAGTTTACTACATTTTCAATGAGTTTCCATTTTACTAAAATATGTTTTTTTTTAATTTTGGCTTTTTGACTACTTGGTTTTAATTATGTCCTTTTCTGTGGATTTATCTCAGAATTAAAAAAAAATATGTAATATTGTTTGTACAGGTAACCATAGCTCCATAAGTTAACAGCCATATATAAATTTTTTAACCAACCCTGTTTTTTAAAATTTACCAAGAATGATGTTATGTACAAAGCTTATTATAAGTATTACAATAGGTCAGATGCATATCCCCTGTATAATGCTGCAATGCTGCACTATCTGGATAATCATAATCATACATTGGCAATATTCAAAAAGTACAATGGTGGGATTCAATAAACTAAGTGTAGGTTTTGCTCAGAGCCTACACGGAGTGTATTCGCTTATGCAATACTGCTCATTGTGTGACATCACTCAGCAAGAAATGTGGTCAAACACTAAACTAATGGGGGTACAAAGGGCCAAACATAGGATTGATTTACTTTTGTGTTAGCACACATTTTCTAAAGAATGTGAAGTATGAAAAAGAAATGTATGTCATCATATACTGACTTCAATCTTTAGTGATTTCCCAGTAAACCACACATTTTGGACATTCAGCAAAACTCTGGAGAGTCTCCTTTTGTGCTTTTCTTTTTTCTTTTTTTTTTTTTTTTGAGCCAGTGTTTGTACAAAGTGCCACTTGGCATAAACATGGTTAGCTGTGCTCACCTGGTTTGCATGAAGCGCAGCCACACACAAACTGGAGGAATAGACCACTGAGGTTGTAAACAGGACTCAGACAGCCACACATATAAACTGGATGCATTTAATTAATAATATTGTGGATAGAGCAAACACAGTAAGAGGCGTGCTCTACGATTAAGAGTGAAAACCTTACAATAACTACTAAGATAGCAGATACATCACTAATTCCATGGCAACAGGTGTTAAATGTAGGTGTGGAGTGCAGATGGTTATAGTACAGGGTCTGCAAATTTTGTTTTACTGTTGTTAGATTGCAGATTATAGCAATGAAGTGCAACATACACAACTGTTTTTCTCAACCTTTTTATGGTAATAGCTGTAAGTGTAAGACAACCATAGACATGGTACATTTGACCAGTACATTTACAAGAATGCCTGTATACCTAATAATCTAGAAATTGCATTGTCTGCCACTGCTGTTCATCGTTTACCATTACACAAACACAGTGCCCACCAGTGCGCACCCTTGCCTACTGTATTTGTGAGATGGTAAGTGATGCACAACATTTTCAAATGTTGCAAAACCAAAATGTGCACACACTCAGTAAGCACGAGACGTGCAATAGGTGGGAAAACATCAGCATATAAAATGCTCACTATACATTGAGCTTGAACTATGGCAGGCATGTCAGGAGTTGCTGGAGAGGGTAAGCACTTTCAAGTGCAGAGGTGGGGTATTCAGGTGTCCAAAATGTTTGTTGGACTCCTAGTTAAGAAGCATGGGCCCTGATTGTTGCAGCAGGACTATTCAGGCTCAAAATATAAGTCTGAAGCCTGGAATAGTATTGTCAGGGCTTTAACCAGTGCTACAGGTATCCCCACACTGATGATGATGAGGAAGCGGGATACCCTTGACCTTTGGAGTGGGGAATTTGGTATAGGGGGCACCCTACAGATGTGTAAGTATCAATTTCAGTGAGCAATTTTAAGAGTTAAAAGCTGAATATAGTCAAGACTGGTATTCATAATGGTGTTCTGTTCTGCTTTCTCCACAGTTGCTGCAGAGTGAGCCTCAAATGTCAGATCCCATGCCACACATTTAGTAATGATGCGATAAGCATGTGGTATGTATGCATCAGATCTGTACTATCTAAGTAGCATTTTAATAATAATAATTTGTATAGAAATTTCATAGCATTAAAAGGTCAAGACTGCTTAGCTGGTATTTAATACAGTTGTATCAAATTGAGCATACATATCCCAACTGTAAAAGAAACTATGCATGCCTTAATCTGTAGTACAAAGCAATATTCTCAAATAACAGTGAGCATGCATCTCTAAACTGCAGAAGGAATGTAAGTATACAGTAGTCTGTAGGACAAAAGAACAGTACAGTATTTGAGAGTACTCATCTGTTGTAGGTTCAAAAAACAGATTTTCCAAATATACAGTACTGTTAGGTTTTCATCATTATTGGAATGTAATTTCATACCGCTATACCAGTGACAAAAATGACCTTCTGTAAACTGTAATCAGTATAAGTGGAACGCACATATGTGCAAGCTATGCAAACATCAAGGATTGGTGGCTGCAATTGGTACTGTAGTGTGCCTCTTTTATGAACTGGGTAATCCTAAAAGTAGGGAAGAATCTTTCTAGGAGTTTGTAGTGTTAAAAGTAAAGGTAACAGAAATAATTGTATCAATGGTTTGTATGTCACATATGAAGTGTTTAATGTTCTACCTTTTTTCTCTCACCCCAATACTTTTCTCTCTCTTTTTTTTAATTTTTAATTTTTTTGTTTTTCCCACAGCACAGCAAGCTAGGACTGTCCCATGGGATCCACATGCCCCCACTCTACCAGCTACAACACTGCTGCCCAGCACGTCTGGTGCACAACCTGGTAGCACCCCTTCTGCTGCTCCTGTCCTACCCAGCCCCTCAGGTAATTCTGCAGCATAGGATAAGTCCGTGGCTCCCTTCAGGAGTAGAGATTGTGGTGGTGAGTTTATCACCTGTGACGAACTGCCAGGGATAGTGAGTAGGAATGTGCGCAGCACTGTGAGCATATGCATACACTGGATGGAAAACCTGATCTCCTTCCTCATGCAGAGTAGACATCGGGCACTGCAGCCAGAGGTGCTGATAGCCCACTTGGTGACTACTAGATTCTCACTTTCAGTCAGCTCAAATGTGCATGGGCCTGGATTTCCCATCCTCTCCCCAACCATGGTGTTCACCCACCTGATGTGTCCTTCACCATCTCTGTCTCTTGTTTATCTGTCTGCAACTGCTTTCTCACCTTCCCAACTTACCTCACTGATACATTCCTACAGCTCTTCACCAACATTCCTCTCCCTCTCAAAAAAAAAAAAAAAAAAAAACAGGGCACCTGTCCCACAAAAAAGAAATCACCCCATACATATAGCTCTCCATTTTGCCCATGTGTCTTCATGACACACATGATTCGGTCCATAGTTCATGTGCCTGTTCTTCAGTAGGTGGGGGGAGCAAACAGAAGTTACTGTTATGTCACAAACTAGAATTGACTGCTCTTCTGGTGGAGGAACACAGTTGAGTTACTGCTATGGCACATACAAGGATATGTTCCTCTTGCTACTGTCCTTGTTTTACATCCTGCCTGTTAGTATTCACATTTGGTACATGTTTTATGTTTTTCCAGTAGGTACTACTGACTGCCTATCTTAACTGTTTTATCTGGTAATAGTTACTTTGTTGTTGTGTACTAGGCTAATGGCCCTAGAGCTTTTACAAGCCTAGCCCATAGAAGTGCCCTGGCATCATGCTGCTTGATGTTAGTTCCCAGTCCCTCTATCAAGTAGAGCCACTGGAAAGATCCCCGGGGTGAACTTTATATTTCCCACCCACTCATCAAGATTTCTCTGAGGTGCTCTGCTTGACATGTATTGGAAGTCTATTCCAGAGCATGAGGAGTCTCTTGGTTTTGAACCTGTCCCTCCAGCATGTTCTGTTGTTTGTGGTAATAAGGCTGAGGTCTCTGGAGCCTGTGGTGTGGAGGGATTGGGATTTCGTTAGATGTAGCATTTCTAACAGAGCTGGGTCAGACATGGCTTTGTAAGTCAAGCAGAGATCGCCTCTTAGTAGATGATATGAGACAGAAAATAACTGGAGTTTTTTTAGTCTGTCTGTGTACGACATGTGTTTAAGGTCTAGGATCCTCTTTGTGAGGTACTTTTGTGGCCTTTTCAGCTGTTTCATGTGTCTAGTGAGGTACATGCCAAATGGGGCATTATACTCGATGATTGGCCTAATGAGGGAAGAGTAGAGAGAGATGATGACCTCTTTCTTCCTGGATGCAAAACCCTTGGTAATGAGATGTGCCACATAGAAGGACTTTCTGACCACAGTGGCAATGTGGTGGTCCAAGGAGAGGTCGTGTCAACCTGTGTCCCCAGATCTCTTATAACACCTTCATTGTTCAGTGGGCTCCCATTAATGTGGTAATTAGTGGGAACTGAGTTTTTCCAAAGGGGGTGATGACACATTTTTAGAATTAAGCTTAAGGTCATGGTTTCAACACCAGTCATTGTTCTCAGTGAAGCCTTTCTGTAGGAGTTTCATTCTGTTGTCTTTTAGAACCGAAAAATGTCATCAAGGTGCAGATCGCCCTTCAGTGAGGCAGAGAATACAATAATTGTAGATGCGCTCTGCCAACATGGCACTTTTCTTCTCAGAAGGGGTCATCCCAATATGCCAGAGAGGCTGAGACTATAGCAGTAGATCACTGCAAATATAAATGCCATGGGCGGCCATGGCCATACTTATGAGCAGGTGTGCCACAGGGCCACTGACATAACATCTGCATGGAGGAATTCAGCTACTGTTGCCTGAGACCAGAGGGTAACTGGGGGGTAGGCCTTCTGCAGAAACACCTCTCACCCCAATAAGGAATTCCTGGTGAATCTTCTACAAAAGTACAACTCACAGCAGAGAGTGGCCCAAAATATGTAATTGATTTGAGTGGCCTTCCTTTTCAGTCCCAGGAAGAACTTCCAGGTAGGTTTTGTTATATGACCAGTTGAACACTGGTGTATAGTAAAACAACTGAAATAAAAGTTACTTCTGCGTCACATGTTTTTTTGGGGAGGGAATGAAGATTGGTACAGTGATAAGCTCAGTGTGGAGTTGTCATCCGTGTTTTTATTGAACTAGCACTTCATGCAGTTTCAGAGGAGAACATGTAGCACCCTTTGTCTTACTGTTAAATGTGATGATGTTGGACTTACCTCTTCTTAAATTATTTCAGGACCATCAGGAATCCAGTGAAGTATGCTTCCTGCAGATGGTAAGCCAAATAAAGTTATTTCAGTACTGCAGATCAATTTCTAGAAATATAATTTGCCATTTTAGGCCTGTTGTGTGTATTGTTGTACTATCTGTAATAGTGGCAGCACTGTTAGTTGTTTAGCATAAATTGCACCATAATAGTGCAGGTAATAATGCATGCTTGTGTTTCTCCCTTTTTATCACAGGTGATCATGACAGTGGGAGTGTGGGCCCTGTGCCACCTGATGTCAAATGTCTCATCAGACACTGATGATGATGGTGGCGAAACTGAGGCACAGTCAGGGGATGCAGAGGTTAAATCTGAAAGACAGGTTGACATCCAGCCACCCTCTTCTTTTTCCCCATATACAGCCAGTAGGCCTATGCCTACCCAGTCCACTGAGCTCACAGATATTGGGCAGGTGGAGGGTGATGACATTGAGCAGGGAAGTGTGGCTAATGCGGCTTCAGTGCCTTTTGAGTCTGGCCATAGCAAAAGTGTTGGGGAGGTGCCATGCAGGAGGGATAATAGGGCTGCTCAGAGAGAGCCTGCTGATCCTAATCCCCTGGTGCAGGTGTATTTTCCCATGTCACACAATTTATTTAGGGCCATCATGGAGGCACAAGCATGTTCAAAAAGGCGCTCCAGACAAATGCTCAGGATTATAGATGTGGCACAGTCTGACATGTGTGACTGCCCCCACTGTGTCACCAATTCCTGCATCAGATGAATGACACATTGGAATGAGGGGTGTCTGTCATGGAACGAGGAGTGTCTGTGATGGAACATCTGCTGAGAGGGAAATGGCATCCTCATGGGTGTGAGTCAGCCACAACATCTGCTGATAGCCAACGTGGCCATTTCCAGTCATGGTCTTGTAGTGGCAGTACTTCTGCTAGTCCACTGGTGAGTGTGCTGTCCACACCCAGACATGGCAGGCCATGGGGTTGTGGTCCTGTGCATTACTGTGAAGGGAGCATGTCCAGCAGTCATCAGTCATGCTCAGGTAGCAGCACACGATCTGACCTTGGGCATTGAGATGGCTTTGCAACTCCTGGCAGAGCCAGTTCTTGTTGACAGGGGCAACAATAATGAACTTCCACCTATACCATACATGGCTCATACCTCTCCAACATACCAGGATGTACAGCTAGCATGGAGCTTGGCTGTGTTCATGCAGGCTCTCACATACCACTTTCACATGGAGGACCCCCTACAGACACACACTCAGCCTGCCTGCTTCATTTTCTCCCTCACACACATTCACTGACCTTTTATGTCAGCCTAGGCCTCCTGTCCCCCCCCCTCAGTACCCTGTATGAGAGATAACTGTGCCATATCCCTGTTCTCTCTCTTTTGGATTCTGAGATACAAAAGCTTTGTGTCTGATGCACAGAGTGCATAGCTCCATTAGTGCCTAGTATATCTGCATTTGTGCTGTTGAACTGATAATTGTACCTGTTAGTTATATTTGCCTTGCCAAATGATACAGTGGATAGGATCATCATGACAGTAATTTCTATTGTATTCTCTTGTAAGGGTTGTGAAGTTAGGAACTGCAATGTGTGTCATTACTTTATTACCTTTCTCTTTAATGTTTTCCAGTACATACGTATGATGTACATACATATGGTGCATATCATAAGACATGCCATCATAGGATCATAAGAAGTTACTAGACTAATGGCCCTAGGGCTCTTACAAGCCTAGCTGAGTTCTACCCTTATTTCCAAGATCAGCACCTATTGCTCCTTTCCAAGAGAAACACAGGTGGAACTCCCGGGGTGAATTTACAGTTACCCATCCAATCGTCCAGATTGCGTTTGAAGAAAGCCAATGAGGTGCTCTATTTAACATGAAGTGGGAGTCTGTTCCAAAGGTGTGGAAACCTCTGGGAGACAAAGTTGTCCCTCCAGCAGGTTTTGTTAATGTCACATACCAGGTTAAGGTCTTTAGCGTGAGTAACCCAAGTACCATTTGACTTGCGGATATGCAGCATTTACATAAAAGCAGGGTCATAGATTACCTTATATGTATGGCAGAGATCACCTCTGAGTAGTGTCCATGAAACAGAATAAAGTGACAGTAATTTCATATGATCCACATAGGACAGATGCTGAAGACCTTCAATTTTCCATGTGAGGAACCTTTATGGTCTGTCCAATTGCTGCAGGTGCTTGGAAAGGTACATAACAAAAGGGGCACTGACTCAATTATTGACCTGATTAGGGAAGTGTACAAGGGGTTATAACTACTTTTTTTCTGGAGACAATGCACTTACTTATGAGCTGAGCAATATACAATGCCCTTCTTACAACTATGGAGAGATTGTGATCAAAGGTAAGGGTGCTGTCAACCTGTGTGCCAGGTTTCTCACCACTGAATGCGTGTTGCTTCTAATATGGTAGTTAATAGAAACAATGCACTTCCAGAAAGTCACATTCAGATCTCAGGATTGCATGACAGCACTGTAGTCAAACCTCATTAGAACAGTAATACAGTACGATGCTCTCTTTTGCATGAACCTCACCAGATACATACAGCAGCTAGCTAGACCACAGGGCTTTCCTCATCAAGATAACACAGGGCATACTAACCATGACATGATGTATGTTGGTTGATTAAAAGACATGTCACTGTCATCTGTCTGGTATCACCTTAAATTATAACAGTTATTCTAAGCCTATTACTTTTGGTTTAAGCACTTGGGCTTCAGGCCAGTTGTCTTACATTAAGAAGGTGTCTAGTCTACACTCTTGTCAGAGGAGATGTTAACCTCTGCCCTTCTGAGCTGGGAATTGCTGACTGAAGTCTTATTGTGGATTGTGGCTCTTTTATTATTTATTTATTTATTTATTTACATTTGTTGACCAGGAGAGTTCAACTGGACACAGGTCCGTTATCAGCGGAGGCCCCTGGAGAAAAGCTCCACATTAAGTATTACTTGCATTATACAGTTAAAAACATAGCATTTAAAATATAGACATTAGTCCAGCTGAGGAAATAAGACAAGAATAAAACATAGATGTAAAACAGCTGTAGAACATAGTACAATTTTAAAATATGCTGTTGTTCTAAGTGTCTTTGTTATGGTTTAAGCACTTGGGTTCCAAACCACTTATTTTACACTAGGAAGGTTTATTGTCTACACTCTTGCTGGAGTATTCTAAATTGCTGCTTTATTTAAACTGTTCTTCTGTTGTGAATGAAATTTTCTGCACTTTGGATTTCTAGTACTGTTGCATTTCATAGCATAGGCTTAATTTAGGCTTGCTAAATCTAGACTGTTTGGTATCATCTGAGTATGAAAACCAGCCATCTTACATTAAGAAGGCCCCCTCTGTACCCTTGTGGCAGAAATGTGCAGTCAAGAACCAATCTGAGTTGGGAATTGCTGGAATAAAGCTCACTCTTGGCCTTTGCCTTTGTTTATTTTTTTTTTAAATAGTTTAACTTCAGTTGTATTCCAGTGTAGCGTTTTGCCGGGTTTGCACTCAATTTACTGTAGCTGCTCAGACCTTGCACTGCTGCCTTGCAAGCATCTCAGTTGTGCATTGTGAAACACTGGCACATTTTTTGTAACCCTTGCCTTCCACAGAATAGACACATTTTGTTAGTCTTACACCAAAACCTGGTCCATCTAGCCCACTCCTCACTAGTTGCTACAGTATATACCTCCCATAATGGATTAACAGTTTCTGACCATTTGTCCAAGCAGCCTGATTTACACGGGCATTTGAGGCAACAGAGCAATTGCCACATGTACACTGACAACCAGTTGCTGCTAAAACAAACTAATACAACATGTGAGAGCCGTATCTATACTATGAATTTGGAATAAATTATCTCACATAACAAAAAAAAAACAGATATCAAACATGTCAGCACACACGATTCACCTCTTGCACATAACAAGCTCATAAAACATAAACCCACATACACACATCTACTTGATAGAAACCTAACTTAAAATCAGAGACCTCCCAAGTACAAACCTACTGCAGACCCACCAGAATCCACTACACATAATAATATACACAACAGTGTCTCATCTAATAAGCCCCTCAGGCAAGACATCTCAAAACCAAATGTCTTACTCATAAGCAACTCCATAGTGAGACACACATATATCCTGCTTGTCAGGCTGGACAAGGAGAAGGTCACAGTCAACTGCATGTCAGATGCCAAGGTCCATCAGATCACGCACGCACTCAAGTCTCTCAACAAGTACCGTTATGACATAGTCCATGTTGCAGTGAATAAATGAAGACATATCTCACTGTACTACATGAAGGTGCTTGCCTCCCCATAGTGGCCTTTTTACGCAGTGTCAGTACAACTAAAGTCCCAACGTAAAAGAATCCACTACAGACAAACTGAATATCATGCTGCTTAATGCAATGAGTGTAAATCAGAAACTGCACTCACTGGAAGAATTCCTTACTTTGGAAGATGCCCATGTCTGTGCCGTTACATGGGAATGATTCAAGGCCAAAGAGAGAGCCCCCCTGGCCATGCAAGGCTACAGTGCCTTCCACACATTCAGACATCAAAACAAGCATGAAAGAACCAAAGGCTGAGGTATATACATCTTCATTAAAGACAAGTACACCACAAGACTGGTCAAAGAGTATGACTCTGTAGTGGTACTCCGAGTCCAACAAACTGTATCCAGAACCCCCTTCCATATTATTATTAGCTACAGGTCCCCCCACCATAAACCACTAGTACCACTCTGCCTACATGGAACTACTTGTGTCACTCATTGTACAGCCAAACACCTTGGTCATGTGTGATTTCAAATATACTTTCATCAATTTGGAGTCATATATGTGCACAAACATGCTCATCCTAAGGTTCCTGGACTTTGTTAATACACATACTGTGTAACAGATAGTCTGCACCCCCACAAGAGCCTCGACTGTCCTAGAGTTAGTACTCACCAACATAGTTGTTATCTGTACTAACCCCTGTGGGTGCCCCCCTGGTCAGGTCAGATCACAATTCAGTCTTGTTCATATTCACAATCATGCCGAACACCCCCTTAAGAGAAGAAAGGATGAAACATTTATCCAAAGCAAACTATAGCCTTCCAACTGATGAAACCCCCTGCTACAACTGTCAACAATGAGTGCTATACAAAGGTGTACACAAATGACGTGTAAGCCACCTATACAAATATATAGAGTCTGCTGAACATAAATGGATCAAAACAAGATCCTCACAGAAAACAAGCCACCCTGGTGGGCATCAAGCATGCATAGGTTATGCAACAAGTAGAAGAAGGTAATATCGAAGAACAAGAGGGAACTGACTCAGCAGAGGAAGGACACCCTCTACAGCTTGAACAAGGAAATTAGATATCTTGTAAAATTCTATAAAGCCACATACAAAACTAAACTAGCATTCCTAGCTAAAGATAATCAGCAGGTATTGTTTAGCAACGTCAGAAATCCAAAAGTGAAGGCCCAGATTTTTGCTGAACTATTAGTAGACAATACCACTCATACTGACCCTAAGGACATCACTAACCTGCTACCAGACAGTTTGGGGCAAACTTCACCCCCACCATCCCCACCAGACAGACCCAAAAGCATAACTGTCACCAGTCCTCTACCTAGTATCTGCAAAGAGCAGTTCATAACCGCACTCTCCATTGCCAGAAAAACAGCCTCTGTGGGATCAGATAACATCACAAGCTGCCTACTAAATGGTCTGAAACAGGACTTAGTGGAACCAGTTGGCACACTCTTCAACCACAGTGTTAGTAATGGCTTTGTCCCAGCAGAGCAGAACACAGCAACAGTAACTATCTTGCACAGAAAAGGTCTGTCAACCGACCCTGGGAACTATAGACTCCTATAGACTCCTAAGCCTCACCAGTCGTATCTGCCAGGCCATGTAAAGAATAATCATGAACCTTATCAAAGACATACATGACCTTCAAACTGTTGTCTAATCACAATTTGGCTTTAAGGGTAGATCATGCTTATTAAAACTTGGTGGATGACTTTGAGAATGTCATCAAAGCCCTGGATGAAGGTAAAGCACTACATTCAGCCTATCCTGTCTTAGCCAAGGCTTTTGTACAATCCCCCATTCAGCCATCATTGATAAACTCACGCAGTTGGGAATTAACCCATATGTCGCTAGATGGGTAGCCAATTGGATCACCAACAGAACACATACAGTCAAATGTGGGGATTCCACCTCTACAAGCAGACCAGTTACCACTGGTGTACCACAAGAATTTGTGCTGGGCCCCCCATGTTTTGGAATATATTTCTTAGATGCCCAGGAGAAAATAGATGGTCTGTGGCTTACCATGTTCATCGATGACTACAAACTGGGAGCAATCACTGTTGATATACTACTAAAAGGCCTTACACAGACAAAAGATTGGTGCCAAAGCCACAGACTCAAAATAATCACTAGTGTGTTATCATCCCTTATGGCCAAGGGGAGTCCCTGCACATTACAATATTAAGAGTACCTCCCTTTAGCTGAAACCCAATAATGAGAAATTTGGGAACACAGGTTGATAGCATCCTTAACTGTGATCACTATGTGTCCACAGTGGCAAAGAAGGCCTTCTATGTTGCACATCTCATAAGTGAGGGAATCACATCCAGAACTAAGGATGTTGCAACTCCTCTGTACTCATCCCTCATCAGACTGCTAATAGAATATAACTCTCAATTCACAGCCTACAACACATGACCTGCATGGACAGACTGAAGGACCTGCCACTGTACTCTGTATCTTATAGACTGCTGAGAGGAGACTTTTGCCTGGCTTATAGAGCAGTCTCAGACTCTGGCTTTATAGAAATACTGCACGTCCACAAGTCACATGGAATAAGATTCACTCACTCTAGGGATCTTAACCTAGCCTGCGACAGTAATAGGACATACTGGAGTGACAGAAATTTCTCCCAGAGATTGCTACTCCTCTGGAAAAAATTCCAATTCACATAAAATAGAGCTCCTCAATTACCCTATTTAAGCATAATTAAGAAAACTGGATGGGAGAATGTAAATGTACCCCAGGTGTGTCACCCATGTCCCTTCTGCATAGGGGCTACATTTGCACTGCAAATAATAGACCATACAAGCCGGTCAATAAGGGAACAATGGTATAACATGGCTAAGGTTAAAAAAGCCTTAGAGCCAATGGTCTGGTAACCTCCTATGAACTTAAGGTGACAGCTGCCTGGGCTCCAGGCCAGGATCTGAATGATCCTGCCCTGGTGGGATGGTTGTATATGCAATAATCTGATATAACTGATTACATCAGGACTGTCTGTTGAGCATGTGGTGGTAACAGTGTCCCACATGCTGGTGTAAAAGGATCTCTGTAATGTTAAGTAACATCTCACTCACTATCACACAAATGCACTCAGTTGACTGCAGTGAGAACAGAATCACTACCCAAGAAAACAGATTATAAAACACAGTATTCTATGCAAGCACCACAGTACTAGTCTGACTTTTACATGTCTACAGGTCAACTTATAGTGCATGACATCAGCAGGCCATGTGGGAGACACGAGGTTGGGGGACGGCTGCATGAAATGGATGTGTAGGCTTCTGCAAGTATGAAAAGACTGGCAAGTCATGGCATTGGAGAAGTAACTGTAGGATAGCACATCTAATCTCCTGAGTAGACACACACACACACCCAGTTCACTGCAGTGAGAAGAGAAACCCTACCTATCTAAGTACACAGGCTATACAACAGAGTACTCTATGCAAGAGCCATGGCACAAGTCTGACTTTTACATTTCTTCAGGTCAACTTATAGCGGATGAGATAAATAGCGCATGTTGGAGAGAAGAAGGTGGGAGGCCTGCCTGAAATGGATATGTAGGCAGGTGCAAGTATCAAAATACTGTCATAACTGCAGGATACACATTTGCTCTTTTGGTTGGACACACACACAAAGTTGACTGCAGTGAGAACAGAATTGCTACCTAAGTACACAGACTACAAAACACAGTATTTTATGCAAGCTCCACTCCACAAGTCTGACTTTTACATGGTTGCAGGTTAACGTAAGATAGATGACATCAGCAGGCCACGTGGGGGGGACAATAGGTTGGGAGGCCTGCACAGGCACACAGATTCATAGGTTCATTTGAGGCCAGTAGCCTAACTGTAGAATGTGTCCTAAGTGAGTAGAATCCTAGCTGTGCAAGAACACAATTACCCTTATTGAGCATAGTCAGCTGTTTGGGTTTAGAAGATCAAGGTTTTCAGCACCATTGACTGGCCTTGTCCATGAGGAAGCACACATTATATATTATACTTTATATTTTACACACACACATATGTCAACCACACAACAAAGCCCCCAGGGTTATACTGGTTGTGGGGTGGGGGGTGGGGGTGGAAAACACATGTATGTATTGTGAAAATATGACATATACTTAGAATGTGCCCTGAATTTCTAATGTTTCCACATGCAGTTTTATGTCATACAAAGGAAATGGAAAATAAACACTAATACGACAGCATCATAGATAACAGTTCCACAGCACAGTGAGCACCGGATTTTCAAGATGGTTAAAGTGTACACGCATGAGAGTTATGCCTGTTTACGCATTGGTAAGTGGTGCACAAATGCGAGCAGCATTCCTAATGTCAGTAAAAATAATATGATATAGCATAAAGTATATTTGAACCAAGGACAATGTGTATGCCAGTCCTACACTTTCACCTGTCGCCACAAGAATGTTGAGGAAGCAGTTGCATATGTTGCATTTCATTGCTGTAAACTACAATGTCACAGCAGTAAAAGAAAGATTGCACACTTTTTGCTACAGCCCAGTGCCATCTGTACTCCAGGCTGGGTTTTCACGATGGCCAGGGGCATTAACTGAATGTGCCCTGTTACTGTTTTTGACCGTCTGCTTCATAGTTGGTCTACTGAGCGTCAGTCAAACCCAATAAATACAGGCATTACCCAATTATGCTATTTGCGCTATTCAGCGCATCATGCAAAAAGGGCAAAGATAAAGGAGAGGAATAAGAAAGATAACCTTAGTAATGGGCATATACGAGTAAAATTAGTGTCTTCTGTTACATGTTAAGGTACTTTCTGGATAAATCCATCACTATTTACTTCATTACTGCACCAAGTTAAGATATACAGATATGCCATAATATTATTACAGAACACATTTTAGGTTCAGGACTTACCCTGCAAATGCAGCAGTTGAGACAATTTTATTTCAGGCCTAGAATTTCTTTAAGTTTACTCCCATGAGATGGAAGTATACAGAAAAAACAGAATGTAGGCTAGATGGATGCCTTAGAGCTTGTTGTATAGCTCCACCATACTGAATTCACCTGCTTATGCTGTAATTAGCAGCTACGAAAAACATCTAGTACTTTACTAAATATATGAACTCTGTTAGTGCCCATTTGTACACAATGTGCACCTATGGGCTGATGCATGCACCAACGCTGAAATAAAGATGAACACAAGGGAACTTACTACTTTTGTCTGTGCCTGTCATAATGCACAAACATGCAGCTCAAAAAGTAGAGGGAAGGTTGCAGACCTTGTAGTAGAACCCAGGACCTTCTATACTCTAGCTGTACACATAAACATGCTGCCACAGGAGTAGTTTTGTAACATGCATTGAGAAACCTGCCATTCATTCTTCCATTTCCCGTGGTTGCACTACGTGCTGCATCGCAACATGGCTTAAACCAGAACACTATAATAATGAGATTACAGGCCTGGCTATAACATAATACATAGAGATAGAGTAGAGAAAAAGGGAAGTGGCGTAGCGATATTGTTCCAAAATCATCTCAGCATTGAACAAATTGATTAAAACACCCAAGAAATCAAAGATGTTGAACTAATCCTTGGGAAATTAAAACTAAACGCAGACAAACATATCATTATTGCAGGTGGCTACATTCCACCAGGCAATAACACTACTATAAAGGAAAACCTGCAAAACTGGATCTCAAACTCCATGCCACAAGAAACTGTACTATTAGGTGACTTTAATATTGACTGGCTGAACTGCTCTAGCCACACTCCAACTACCCACATTAACCTCCATAGATTTACCCAAATTATATCCACCCCAACCAGAACAGACAAAACCTCAAAACGCAAATCCATCTTAGACTGGATTCTGTTATCTGACCCACTCTAGCATGGCACTCTGGCTGTCTACCTGACAGTCTTAGTGATCATCAACCGACCTACCTAATTCGGAACAGACCCCATTACATAAGCCAACCCAACCTCAGAGTAATACATGACAAAAACACCTTTAAAACAACTAACTTCATCAATTCACTACAAAGCTGTAATTAGACACCCCTAAAACTACTATCTTTAGATGATGCCGTACAGTACTTTAACTCCACTTTCCTGCCCCCTCCAGAACTATAAGACTAAAAGCTAACTATGCTCCATGGCTAACTAATGATACTAAGACTACAATGAAAGAGAGGGATCAGGCCTGGAGTTAATATCAAACAAACAAAACCAGTAATCTGAGGCAAAACTACCAAGAACTTCGAAACAAAGCCAAAAAAGCAAATCAAACTAGACAAAAGTAACTACTACAAAAACATGCAGTAAAAATATGCCAACAACCCTAAGAAATTTTGGGCTACAATAAATGGCATAATCCACCCAGGTAAAGCCACCACCCCAACCCCAGTACTACCAAACATCCATGACAACATTCCCACACAATTTAACAAGTTCTTTACCGAAACAGTCCAAATCCTTACCAATGCCCTCAATACCACTAACAGCCATAAACCAGGTGCTAGCAAAACCCACCCTACTACTCAAAACAATACCACCAACTTTTCCCTACAGACTGTACCCACTAAAATTATTTCAAAGCTCCTTAAGAAACTCAAACCAACCACACTATCTGCTGACACCTTACCAGCCAAATTCCTTCAGATAGCAGCAGATGCCATAGCCTATCCTGTGTCCATTCTCATAAACAGGTCATTTGCAGAATTCAGAGTCCCCACCCTGTGGAAAACATCACACATTATTCCACTGCACAAAGGGGGCAACTCCTTAGAACTCACAAACTGCTGCCCAGTCGCAATACTCTCACCTCTATCCAAGATGTCAGAGAGAGTTGTACATTCCCAACTACTTCGGTACCTCTTACAAAACAACTTAAGCTCCAAAACCCAGGATGGCTTTAGACAATCCCACAGCAACACCACAGCATTACTATCATTTACAGATATAGTTAACCACAACATAAACAAGGGACTATTTGTATCTTCCATTTTCTTAGACTTATCTAAAGCCTTTGACATTGTAGACCATAACATTCTTCTCCAAACTTTATCTACCCTAAGCCTCAGCCCCTCCACTATATCATGGTTTATTAGCTACTTATCTGGCTGACAGCAGGCAGTCCTATGGCATGACTAGCTGCCCCCCTTGCTGCCAGTATCCATAGGTGTCCCTCAAGGATCCATCCTTGGCCCACTATTGTTCTCACTATTCACCAACCAAATCAATTCTTCCTCACTCACAGCATCAGGAGTACAATACAAAGATGACACCTCCCTTATAAGTGCTGCCCCCACATTAAAGGAACTGCAAATCTTCACCCAAAACACTTTTACTCTAGCTGAAACATGGTTCACAAACATCAAACTTATTCTTAAACCCAAAAAAACTAAATTAATTATTTTCGGCCCAGATCATGCTCCCCCCCTCAACAACACTTTCACCATTTACCCCAAAGATAACATTCAAATCACTCCAACTGCCATACTAAACTGTTACATGTAGAAATAGACAATAACCTCAAATTTGACATTCATATAACACAAACCATTAAGAAATTTAATAAAAAACTAGGACTTCTCTATAGGAACAAACACTTTATAACTAAACAAACCATCCTTCTCTATGCCTCTCCCATCCTTACTAATCTCCGCCAGAGTGATATGAACAAATGGAATCTTGTTATAACAAAATAGCCAAGTTCGCCACTGAAACCTCATACAAATCCCACCACTGTCTCGCCCTTAACCAACTCAATTGACTCAAGCTACCACAACTACTTCTGTTTAATCAACTCACAATAGCGCATAATCTCTTATACCTTTCAGAAAAAAAAACTGCACTTCAAAAATATAATTAACCCTCACATCCCTACCAGAGCCTTACGATCTAGTTCTCAGAACCTAATAAGCGTTATCAGACACAAAAATGATGCTGGAAAATCTCTCTTTGCCTGCACTATTGTCAAAATCTGGAACTCACTACCTAACAAAATAACCTCCACTACCTCCACTATTCAATTTAAGAAACTCCTGAGAACCCACTTTTCAAACAATTGGCTTTGTTCATGCTACTCCACAGCTTAATTTGCACCAATACTATGTTCAAGGATTCTACTAAAGGTCCCCTAATTCCTTTCACTGTAAAGCTTAATAATCACTGGTTATTTCTGTAACAATATATTGAGAGTACTCATAATTTAGAAAGAAGCAAAAACATTTTTTTCTTGTGTGTTTATATTTTATATTCTATATGAACCCGACTACTAGAATGCTGTATGCTGACTTTACAAAAGGAATTGTTAATCTATACATAACTTATGTTTCTATGGAACCTATATCTCTGTATGATATTCTTGTGTAATTTCTTTATGACTTGCTATTGGAGCTTTTCTCCCCGGGCCTCCACTAATAATGGATATGTGTCCAGTCAGACTTTCCCGGTTAACAAATGTAAAATAAAATAAAATTTAAAAAAATCACACAAACAAGAACAAAATTTTAAAAATACATTTTTATGTATTGTGGACAGATAAGATACATTTTAACAAACAATAAAGAGGATAACACAAAACTTATGAACTATGCACTGCTTACATGCACTTTTACACTGCACAGATCTACATGTACACCTCTCTAAGTGTAACCTGACACACACCCCCCAATGTCATCATTCACTGTTGCCATGCATTCAGTACGAACACTGTGGATGTGCATGCACAAAGTATACATCCCTACAAGGTTAAATGTTTTTGGGATTCAGCAGTCCTAACTAGTTTTGATCTCATTTGCATATTTACTATGTTGACAGCCCTGAGTCTACATTGTTGGTAACCGTAGGTAGGGAAACTGTTGTACAGTCAAGGGAGGGTATTACTCAGGTGTATATATGTGCACACAGGAATTCAGGTTTGGGATACTATATTTCATGGGGTTTACACTTTTAGCTGTCAACATTAGTTAGGATTACATTGTTCATTTGGGGGTGGGGGGGTGCAAAGTGACATTTATGTCATGGCACTTAAGGTGTTGTTGCTATTTTAGCATAATTTCCTAGCATCTAACATGTCTGGGAATGTCATAATGTGTGTGGGGCTTATATGTTGGGGTATTTTCTGTACAAATGTATGGATGGTTACTTTCTCAATTTTCCATGTAGACGCTTTTGTGTGGCTCTATTTGATAAACTTTCACATACATGGCCAACATGAGCACGGAGTCTATACGGTTAGTTTACAGCTTGTTTAATTGCTCCACCATGTTGATTTCCTTCATTAGCATACAATTCAGCTACTTATGCCATAATTTGCATGCCATGAAAGTATCCATGTTTGCATGGAAGTGCATGCAGCTAAGCGGAGTTGACTGAATCTAAAACTTTTCACGGTCCTGTGTGCATTGTGCCGCAATAAACACACAGTCATAATTATCATGTAAGCTTTACTGAATCTCCCCTAAGTCTTTATCTTTTGATAACCAAGTGTGAAATAAACTCTACTTTAAAATACTTAGACTGAGAATATGTCAAAGAGTATAAGAACTACTTATACAATATTTTATCACCATATAAACTTATGCCCTATCTTTTCTTGAAATATGTAGTTTGACCAGTACGGCATGCACTAAACAAACAATGTTACTTAACTCATAGGGTCATAGGTTTATAAGGTTATACTATGCTAACCATCACCAGGGTCTTTACAAGCCTAGCAGTGAAACCTAACCAGATTTTATCCCAGAGTTCCTTGGACACGAAATTGGTGTTAGTAAAGAGGTAGCCAAGGCTTATGTGTGTGTGTGTGGGGGATGTTAGTTGGGGATTAATTTACTTATTGTTGACCTTGTTCATTAGAGGCATGGGGTCCAAACTAGGGGTGAATTTGCGATTTCCCATCCAATGATCAAGGTTTCTTTTGAATAGGGTCAGGTTAACTCTGCTTCACATAGATGGGCAGCTTATTCCATTGCATGAGGATCCTTTGAGATGCATATCGGTCTCTCCAGCAAGTTTTATTTGATGGAGACAAAGTTCAGGCCCTTGGATCTAATGTTTCTGGTGTTGTCTGTCTTGTGGATGTGCAAGAGATCCTTCAGAGCTGGATCTGTGAATATATTACATGCTAGGCACAAATCACCTCTCAGTAACTTGTAGGAGATTGAGTACAGAGATAGGACCTTAAGGCAATCTTTGTAGGACAGGGTATTCATACCTTGGATTCTCCTGGTGTGGAAACTTTGAAGGTGTTCCATCTGTTGCAAGTGTCTGGTTAGGTACATGCCAAAGGGGGCATTATACTCAATGATGGGTCTGATAAGGGCTGAATAGAGTGGTGCTATTACTTCTTTGACCCTGAATGCCATACCTTTGCTTATGATTAGGGTGGTATAAAATGATTTTCTTACTACCTTGGCTATGTGTTTGGTTGAACACCAGATTTCTGTCTACATATGTTCCCAGATCCCTAACTATCGGATCAACTCTTAGGGATGTTTGTTGATGAAGTAGTTAGCTTGGGTAGATGATTTCCTGAAGGGCACTGTAATGCATTTATTTTCACTGAGTTTTAATTCATGGCTTTCACACCAGTCATTTGCTTGTGTTATACACTCTTGTAGTACATTGGTGTCATGGGGGGAATCTATAATAGTTCCCAATTTACCGTCATCTGCAAACTTGGTTAGCCATGGGCCTTTGACATTAGCCTTGACTTTCAAGAAGTAGATGTCAAACAGGAGTAGACCCACCAAGAATCCCTGATGTACATCACTGGTGAGCACTCTCTTGGTAGTGGTGGTCTCACCAATCCTGACTTCTTGTGTCCTCTCTGTGAGCCAGTTGGCAATTCAGCAAGTTATGTAGGGATTTATGCCTCGTTCCAAAAGGTTTTCAACAATATCTGGGTGGGGTGTTGTATCAAATGCCTAGGCCATGTCAAGGTAAGTGGTATGCATTGTTTTCTCCTCAGCCACAGCCATGGTGATCCTCTAAAGAAGTCTACCACTTTAAATATTTAAGACCCTCCCTTAATAAAGATAAATTGGGATGTGTCCAGTGTCTGTAGGTTGCCAATGTCCTTGCTGATAATTTTCATGATAACTCGTTCCATGGCTTTGCATATTAGACTTGTCAGACTGATGGGTCTGTAGTTACTGGGGTCATTTGATGGTCCAGCCTAATGAAGAGGCATGACAATTGCAGCCTTGCATATACCTAGAATGTAACCTGTTTTGAGATTGTAGTTGAAGAGTGCCTCAAATGGTCATACTAGGTCATGTTTTAGACTATTTAGGACGCAACTGGGTATAATGTAGTGGCCCAATAAAACAGAGTTTTTGGCCTTGGCGAGCGCCTTCATGATCTGCTCCCTTCTGATAGTGGGGTGGGTATATGCTAGAAGGGATTTCACAGGGGGTAGTGGGGGGATGGGAAGTGAAGTTAGAGCTAAATTTATCAGCCAGTAAATTTTATATGTCACCATGGTAAGGGGAGTTTGTACCATTTATTACCAGTTCTGCACACTGCTCAGTATTACTTTTAAGGTTCCTGACATACAGTAGCTAAAGAAGGCTTTATGATCATCTTTAACCTAGAGGCTACCTTGACCTTATAATTGACCTTATTGGACTTTATTAGACTACTTAGGTTCTTGTTTAGTTGAACCAGGGAGCTGTTGTCTCTATGAAAGTTGCTCTTTCTGATTTTGGCCATGTGTTTTTTCTTTTGTTATATAGCTTGTTAAAGTAAGGATTCTACCAGTGGGGTTTGTTTCTGGTGTTAGATCTGGGATTACTTCTGGTAGATTCAGCAACCTCAGTGCAGCCATTTATATGTTTGTACAGGGTTTTCTGTATATAATTCTGCATAGGTAGCTGTTTTCTCTGGATTTGGGGAGCTGTGAATTTTGACAAACTGTTGCTTAATGGGATGCAATATGCTTTAGCATAGCTCCTGTTTTGGGTTTGGCTGGATTTTCCTAGCTGATGGGCTTAGTTGGATTTTCCAGGCTGATATTTAGTTTGTTGGAGACAACTTTGTGGTTTGACTTCACCAGTGAAAAAGTGACATGGGGGGTTGCTATGCTGTCTCATGTTGATGAGTACTAGGTTTTAGATGTTTGATCCTCTGGGTGTCGAGTGCACTATCTGGTCCAGAGTGTTTGTGCTGATAAATTCCAGGAAACTTCATGCCTGTGAGTTAGAGATGGTGTACATTTCCCAGTATACAGAGGGGTAGTTAAAGTGTCCCATGAATAGGGTATTTGGTTAGATGGTGAGTGCCTCTACTAGGTCTAGGTAAGAGTTGTGAGCTTTGTGGGTCATAGAAGGTGACCTGCAGCTGTCCAGCACATGGCAGCGAACTTTGTCAATGGAGACTTGGAAGTGGATGAACTCCAGGGCATCATCCTGTTTAATGAACCTGGAGTTGTATTTGCTACTAACGTAGATCAAGGCACTTCTACCTCTAGCCCTTGTCTGTGATGCTGTTATTTATTTATTTTACATTTGTTAACCGGGATAGTCCGACTGAGTGAGAGCCCATTTTCAGTGGATGCCTGGGCAGAAAAGCTCCAGAATTACAATTTACATAGGTATTATTATAAAGGAATAAATACATTGGTGTGATAAGAGAAATAAAACTGCACAGTTGACATCTTAGGAAGAGCAATAACAAATATGTATACGAATAACCAACAGTACACAATGAGAAATAAACATCATACAAATTTGTTGATGGAGGCAAGAATTTTTCTATTACATAGAAGCTATTTAGGAGAAAAAAATATGATTTATATAAATAAAGAGGAGAAAAGAGTTAGAGGAAGGGGATACATAAGGACTGAAAGTATAGATTCAAAGTTAGATAAGAAGACATATTGGGGAAGATTAACCAGGGTTGATACAGGAGCAGATCCATTTGCTATATAGATAGTCTTTTAGGTTTGCTGTTGGTCTAAATGTGTGGAAGGCACTGTAGCCTTCCACTGCTAGAGTACTTTTTGCAGTTTTAAACCAAGTCTCAATAACATCACAGTTGTCAACATTCTCTAGAGTGAGGAGGGCTTGCACAGTGTGGAGTTTCTTGTTTGTGCTCCTAGCATTGAGCAGTAACACCTTAAGGTTGCTTTGAGATTTTTTTTTCTGTGTTGGTAGTTTTGTCATTTTGACATTGCTTAAAGGGATAATCCCAGAGTTTAACATTTGGAAAGAAACTTGTCCTGAAACCACCCAGTTGTTCCACCCACTCTACCTCATCATCCTTAGGACAACTTCTGGTATTTCTTTGCTTTATGTGGCCCAGTTTTCATCCCTCTAGTAAACACATTAAATGGTATTCCATTCCTGTCAGAACTTTCAGTCCCGATCACTTGATGAGAAATGTTTTGTTTAGCTCCATCCAACAAGTGCTTAAGACTAATAGAAAAACATACTTTAATTGTGCAGCTGTTTTTTTTTTCTTTATGTATTCTACATAATCGAACAGCCAGCAATATAGCTGAAGAGTATACAGCTGTGGGAATACATACTAAGTCTGCAATTGCATTGTTTTGGCATATGCCCCCCAGAGTACAGCAATCTCAAAATTAGTCTGTATGAAAATTACAAGTTGCCGTTCTTTACAATCCCATTCTAATAGTGAATTTTGTACTTAACTGCTTAAAATAAATTGATTGTTTCTGCATGTGGTTCGAATGTACAACCGCCATATGTCACTCACATTAAAATAGACCTAAAAGACTTAACTGCAATTCCTCAATGGTTTGTATATCCACACAAATGTGCAAATATGCAAGTGTGCATGCATGCAAATGTGAGTGTATGCAAATGTGCGAGAGTGTGTGTCTGTGTGTGTGTGTGTGTGTGTGTGTGTGTGTGTGTGTGTGTGTGTGTGTGTGTAATTTTATAAAGATGAACTAGCAGTTTATTTCAGCAACAAGACAGTGAGAGTGAAAATGCAGTGAAGGCAAAACACTAACATTAAATTTGTTTTTTATCAAAAATCTTTTTTCTTCATTTTAAAAACATATCTGTACAAAACCTTTTACTTTGCAAAGCTCTAATACACAGCTCAGGAATGCATTGCTACACTGTACCCTCTGTCCCCTCACTCAAACCAAGTGGCTTGAAATTGGTATTCTTCTGTGTAATTTCAGCTGCTAAAACACACAGTGTAATGAAATAAAGTGCTTGCATATTTACATACTCACATATTTAAGTTTTTCAATGAGACAAGTGTGTTTAGTATGTAATAAGCAGAGATAACACTGCAGAGATAATTAGTGCTTTTTGCTGGATAAACACACGAGTAGATTATGTCCCTTCTAACTATTGATGTTTTTTTGTCCTTGACTCTTTTCTTTAAGTATAGTAGATGATATTCCAAGCAAAGATAGGTTGAAATTTACTTCGGCCATGATGGTTATTAAGAGATTTTTGTTGTCTAACTGGAAACCTACATCAATGCCAAAATAATGTTCGATGAATGGTATACTTCATATATAAAATACGATTATTCACATGAATTGCTGGGTTGAATTTCTGCATTTATTTTAGAGCTATACTTTTTTTTTTTTGCTTTTCTGTGTTTCCCTTTCATTTTCTCTCCTAGCTCTCTTCCTTGTTAGTTTATTTTTACTTTTATTACTTTTGTATTGATTTGGTTTTGTATATGAAATATTATCAGATGTACTTAAGTATTTTAAATATAATAATTAAAACAAATACCTTAGAAGATAAACATTTCTAATATAAAAATACAATTATTCAACATTAATGTGTGTTACATTTGTGTGTTTACATGGTTTATCTCCCTTTAAGTTAGATTATTGTAAATACTACGTGAATTACCTTTGTCACGCATCTCCTACTTTACTATGACATTATTCCAACAACATACCCAATATAAATAACTTACTTAAAGAGTTGCAAATTACTTGTTTCTTTTTACTTTCCTTAAATTAAAAAAAGATATTAAAGCACTAACTCAGTATTCTAAATGTATATATTTATGAAACCTTTCTTTGTCCTTTAACTTTGTTTAGAGAAATCACTATTTCCACCGATTCCAAGGGAATGGATAAAGTTTTAGCCAATATCTGAAAGCCCAGGGGAGACAGATGGAGACCATCCTTGGCAAAGCATACTGGCGTCTCCTGTAGTGACACCAGAAACTAAGCCAGTTATTAAAATTAATCATTTACTGTTCATAATGTGGCATCATCCTTGGTGAAGGTAGAATACTGCTCAATGAGAGGTACGTACCTGTCTGTGACACATATGCAGAGACATCCATAATGTCTCTTTCATGTAGTCCACTGAGGTACACCTGAGGTCATTTTCCCCCACATGGAGCGTGATTGAATTATATTGGTACCAGTGAAGCAATGACTTCAGTGTGTGCATGATATTGTGGCTCCTAACTCCAGATATAAAGTGACCGTTATCGTCTCCTTTTCTGGCCTAGTGACAGAGTACCCCTGTGTCATGTAATAGAACAGAATCCCCTATGACAAAAGTATTAGGTAAAGTGTTCGCTTGCCTTATGGACTTTGCTCTTGGGGGAATCATTGAGTGTAGGCTTATGTGTGGTGTTAGGTGTTGCTGTTGGTGTCTGCTTTAATGATTGCTCAGGGTAGATATTGCAGTTTGATGGCTTAGGAAGTCTTTGAGAGTTGGAGAAGTTTATTTTAAGTCTCTCAGCATAAGAAGATATACATGTGTGGTGAGAAGTATATGTGTGTGACGGATGTAGTGTGTGTGTGTTCTTGACAACCTTGTTAGTAAACAGACTTTTGCCTCCAATGAAATTATGCATATACATCTCTCACATAACTTGTTAGTTTAATAATTAAAAGGTTGTCTGAGTACGAGATCATTTCTACATTGTCTCAGGGTGCCTTTTATCTAACAAGCTGGCCACAGAGACATTAGGAAACTGCAAATCCATACTGAACTACTTTTTATTGCAGATATATGACTTATAAAGTACAGGCTTTTTTAGTTAGCTGGTTTTAGATACTTTGCTTGCTTAAATTATCCATTAACTGAGTGAACCCACCAGGCACAAATGCTTCTTTTCAAAGTGAGTCTGAAGTATTGAATGGCTAACATTCAGTTTTGCTAGCTTTTTAACAGGAATGCATCACAGAATTAAAAAAAAAACAAATACAAGATGGTACAGCAAGCTGATAGCAAGAATGCAAATTCTGGATGGAAATAAACAGTATTCGCTGCAAGCTAGCCATATCTATATAGATCAAAGTTATGTGCAGAGTACTGCATATTCAAACAAAGGGCTAAAAAACATATTTTTGTGCAATATACACTACACATAAAAGGAAAAGGGTGGCAAATTCTGCAAATGAATGCATGAATACAGGTGACACATTTCAGAAACAGTTTATGGACCATATGTAAAAAATATTAGCATATACAGCTGCAGTGCTGGAAATTACAGTAAGGCTGGTTCACTTAATCCATAAGTTTATAAGTTCAAAGATAGCATTTTAGATCAATTCGTCATCAAGAAATGCTGATTTCTTCAAATATGTAATGTAGGCCTTTCTACCAGCCCATTTATCTAAATTTTTATAAAATGTTTCCAAGCTGTTAGATTGTTTAACATTAAATGGGATGTCATTCCATAGTTTTGCCATTCTAACAGAAATATACTGAGACCTCATTGCAGTATTGCCCTTTTTTAGTATAAACTACAAATTGTTATGCTTATGCGTTTTAACGCAGGTATTAATCTCTAAACTAAACACGATTTGCAGAACTAGATCATAAAAAATTTTGTATGCTAAGATTAATTTAGCTGAAATATACTTATAACAGACACTAAATTTTAATGTCTCACTCCGTAATCCATATCCCATGTTTTTCAGCGATGTAATTTTTTTTTGTAAATTTCTTCTGAACTCCCTCTAGCCTTTTCAGCTGTCCTCTTGTATAGGCACAGAAGGAATTATTATTATAATCCAGGAGAAGTCTGATATAAGTTTTGAATACTAGTGTAAATACATTTATCCCTTGTTTATATGTTTATATGTTCATATGTTTAGTAGCTTTAGCACCAGGTAGTGCAGGAAATGGAAATGTCTGCAATGGTAAACAAAAAATGAGTTATCGTGATCGAGCTTACCAACAGATCATTAATTGCTACTGTATGTTTGTTTTGCATTTTATTGGAAAATATAATAAAATACTCAACTTTTGAATGTCTTGAGCTCTAGTCATGGAATTTGATGTTTAGTTAAAAAAAACTCATTGGCATACCATATTATTTCTTTTAATTACTATGTAAAATCGTTAATTTTTATTTCAAGTGTTCTGTACGGTTAACAATCCCTGGTATAATTTCTGGAATTTCAGATCATGAAAGTGGAATTTCATTTCTAATTACTATAACTCAATGTCCCTGACCATAAATTATTTACAGCAGTATATCACATGTGCTGTTGATATGTGGAACCACTTTTTCAGTTGTCGGTCTCCATAGTTGCTAAGTTATGTAGTACCTTACCTATTCAGGGATTTTTCAAAATAGTCAGGGGATATATTGGGTATTGCCTAGTCATACTCCTAAAGGGAAATGAAATTGAGTCATTGATTCAGCATGGGGAAGATCATATTTGGTTTCATAGGAACAGCAGAATTCGTCAACCATCAAGCATTGCTACTATTCCATAGCAACCTTATCTTCAGTTCTAGGTGCCACTCACTGGGTGCATGTTGCATTTAAAGTTCCCCTTGCCTCATGAATTATGATCACATCAGCAGCTGTTCTTTGAATTTTCAAATAGTCTGCAGTCTAGATGGTCATATTATGAATGTGCTTGTTCAGTGCACTGGCAGTGTGAATGATGTATCTCACATTTATGAACTTCAGTTCGGATTTTAACAACAATTTCCCAGAGGGGCATTTAAATGATAAGTGTAGGAATCATACTACCTAGAAATAAATAACCTTTTTAATTTCTCCAAGTCTTTTGGGTTTCTAATACTATGATGGGAATGGACTCCATTCCTAAGTCAAAGTACGATTAAAGTTCATGAAATTTGTATTGTTTCACTCTTTGATGTTATTCTTTGATGTTAGCCAAAAGTGCTCTTCACAGCACCCACAATGTGCCCAGTAATGACTCCTTCTGCAATTCGTATGGTGTTACATGAATTGGTAACATATCTAAATACGATTGTAAATTCTTTTTATAAGACCAGTTGCTCCTACTACTATTGGAACTGTCTGGGTATCTTTTTTCCACATGGCTCTCGTTTCTGCCTGCAGATCGAGGTATATTATGACTTTGCGTCTCTCTATACTCAAGACACTGTAGTCACTAGGTGTGGTGATTTCAATGATTAATGCTACTTTTGTCTTCTTTTCTTGGACCACTATATCCGGTTTAATAGCATCTATCTTTTGGACTGTTGGTATTGGTGATGTGATGTAAACTTCATCATTATCTATAATTCTCTGTAGCTCATGTTTCCAGTGTTTTTCAGCCACTTCAGTACCATAATGTTTGCACAATTTCCAGTGTAACAATCTCACCACATTATTATGCCTTTCAGTATACAGTCCCTCTGCCATTAGAGAGTCGCAACCAGCAATAAGGTGTGTGACTGTTTCCAATTCGGTTCCACAAAACCTACATATGTCTGTTTCTCTCACATGATCAATGGACTTAGTAAACCAGCATTTACATAGCCCACTATCTTGGGCTGCCAATATTAACCTTTCATTTCTTGATGTAAATTCACCTCTCCTCAATCATTCCTGCATTTGTTCTTGATCAACATGAGGCTCTTCCAGAAGTTTTCTATACTTGCAACTATATTTATGTTTTTTCCACATCTCTTGCCTTCTCATCTGGTCCTTCACCTTATATTCTTTCTTTTGTTTTTTAGCACATTCAGTTGCTGCCTGGTTTTTATCCACTTCTGGTTTGATTTCCATTCCTGCTTGATGTTGATATGGTTCTACTAAATTAAGCATAGATGTCATCTTAGATTTATTATCCTCATGTTTCAAAACTTTCACCACATTTGGATCTTGTGAGGTCAGTAGATATGTGTGGAGTCCCTCCTTCAGAGCAGGGAATATATAATCTTAGTTGTTGTTGTTGTTGTTGTGTCCTTCGGCTTTTCCCGGTTAGGGGTCGCAACAGCGGAACTCCGGTCCACTAATGATTGGTAGTTGATTTTTACGTGCCGAGTTACCAGCCCTGATGCACAACCTTCAACGAAGGTATGCCCATTCACGCATGTCTCCACGCAGAAGACGCTCTAGCTGAGAATCGAACCGGACAGCGTCTTACTGTGAGGCGACAACACTACCGCAGCACCACCACCGTGGATTATTCAATATATAATATATATATAATAATATATATAATATATAATCTTGGTATACACTAATTTTTATAAATCATTTGGTGAGCATGAAGCATCCTTCTTGTTTTAATATCCAATCTATCCAACACTTTTTGGGGCCAGTCAGTCACTCCAAAACTATAAGTTAGGAGAGGAAGAGCAAATTGATTTATACATTGGATCTTATTCCTAGGTGTCAATGCTGTTTTCAGGATTAATAACCCTATATAGGTATACAGATATGTAGTAACATCCCTGAAAATGTCATATATTACATGTAATGCAACGTAAACCCTTGAGCCATGGCTGATGGCACCAACATGGTATCCTCAGTCAATAGCAGAACATTGTAGATGTGATTTCCATGGCTTGACTTATGCTGGGTAAAACAGGTTGTTTGGACTGCTTAATACACTTCAGATGTTGTGTCACCATGAGAAAAGGTTAGAAATGTCTCCAGACATTTATTCCGTGTTATACCATGCAACAATATTTGATAGGAAGCAGGTTGCCAAGACTGTCACTAGTCACCCAGTACCACCAGCTCTACAAACACCTCAATCAGGATACGACACTGACAGCACAGAACAGAAAAACAATGAGAGATAAATAGTCCCTCCATGGACACACAGCACAGTGCAGGTACTGGCAAAGCAACCATGTCTTGCACAGAGCTATGTGTAATGACAATGCACAAGAGACACAGCCATCCAGAACAAATGGAGCCATATACTAGCATAGTTTATTTTATTTTACTTTAGGTGAGGAAACATGGCCACAAGGGTGTTTTTATACCCATGACTTTGTTATGTAAATAAGCATAAAATAGATAATGGAGAAATATTAAACAGATATAAATAATAATCAAAATAATATTAACAATAGTTTAAATCATTAACATAAAAAATAAAATTAAATCAGTTTAATTACATTTCAAAAGCAGAAGCAAGACTTTCTGTAAGACTAAAGCACATGACAATGAATGCTAATTTGAAACGGCAATATGATTCAGAAAAACATAGTGACTAAAAGAAAACATTAAATGAAACACAGAAAATAAATATAAAAGAAAATGATCATCACTACTTATTAATGTGCCATGCTCAAAGCAATGCAGACTGTGTGTTGCAGTTAATGGTCCACTCACACTGTGCATGAGACATTATCACATAGTAACACCAGTATAAGAGAGTCCTGTAGACAGCCATCACAATTTTTCATGTGCTAGGAGATGTATCACACAAAGTTAGGGAACTGCACACAGAGAAGTGGACACATCACACAATGGTAGGGAATGTACACACAGAGAAGTGGACACATCACACAACAGAAGGGAATGTACATACTGGGAAGTGGATACATCCCACAGTGATAATGAACATGCACACAAAGGAAAGGGGACACATCATACGATGGCAGGTAATGTGCACAGGAAAGGGGATACATCATACAATGGTAGGAAATATGCACATGAGAAAGGCAATACATCACACAATAGTAGGAGACATGCATACAGTTCAGGGAAGATATCACACAATGGTGGGGAATGTGCACACAGGAAAGGTTATGTATGCATGCTGCAAACTTTGTATCTTACAAAGCATGTACTGATTTTATAGTAGAATAAGAGGGGCATCTTTTATTGATTTTTTTCCAGAATACTTGCCACTCTTCTGATTTTTCTTCCATTGATGCAGTTTGCATTACATATTGCTTTAGTGACCAACTTGCCAAATGCTTGGGCACATTGCCTACCTGTACACTGGCATCTACGCAAGCTGCGCATATCTACTTATCTACTTAGTAATAGTTGTACTAAAGTCTTATCTACAGTTCTTTACTATAGCTTAGGTGTATATTTTATTAAATTTGAAGTTTATATTTCACTGTAATAATTTAATGCTAACTTAACTGTTAGTGGCTGTTTGTACTGCATCTTATGTAATAATTTTTGTATGCAGTTTATTCTCCATTTGTAATTGTCCTTTCCCTGGTAGCCTGGATTGTGGCTAAAAGGGTTTTTGGACCATTTCTCCTACCTATTAACAAAGTATAGAAAAAAAAGGAGCTCCCCATTACCATGGTGGCTAGCTATGGACAGTTCCACGCTGCATTACATGGGGTGTCCCTGTGCTGTTTATTGCATATCCTCCATAGTGTAATATGTGGTGTTTCATAGGGTATTGCATGAGATGCTTTGCTTGAGTTCTGCTGAGAGGTACTGTGTTTTAGAATTGCCTCACTAGCAGGAATTCCTCAAACAAAGAATGAACCTGAATATTCAGTGCAAATGACAGTAAAGTGTAAGGGTCAGTGGATGATGCCCCAATTTGATAATAGAGTATAGCAGCACTGAGAGCTGAAGATGCATAGCCATATGGCTGGACATTTCATTGAATGTTAGGTCTTCTGGCCAGAAATACAACAACATGCCCTGGTTTTCTGCAGCATCTGTATATATAGATATATACATATATATATATATATATATATATATATATATATATATATATATATATATATATATGTGTGTGTGTGTGTGTGTGTGTACATGCAACACATATCCACTAAACTGTATTCCCCTTATAAGAGGTAAATGTGCATTTCTCTGTCCCTTATCTCACTACCTCATATCCTTTTCTTAAAAGCATTTGCTATTACAAAGTTGAAACTGATAAGCATACCACTATGCAAATGGAGGGGGATGGCATAATGGTTAAGATGTTTTCCTTATGCACAAGGTACATGGTTTGATTCCCACCTTTGGGAAACATGGCTTGGCTTAAAAATGCTTCTTGAGGCCATTAGTCATACTCAGCTACTTACTATGTATAAACTGATAAACACACCCACAGACTGTCCTGTCTTAGTACACTCCTATAAAACTACATAACACACACTCATTACACTCTAATGCCAATCAAATGCTCTCCCATCCATAAGGTGCATAATGCAACCAGCCAAAGCCTTTATTCCTTTTGCATAGTTAAAGTCTGGAATTAAAATCCTACAACCATTAGGAGGTCCCAAAATATCATTACATTCAAAACTTCCCTAAACACTTTATGAATAACTCCTAGCTTTAAGCATGTAGCACTCCTGGTTAACTGTTAACTCTCCTCTTCTTTATACACAGTTTCCACCCTTCGATCAACCTCTTTAAGCATCTCTGTGACTAGCACTTGCTCTAAATCATAGATAGACTTACTAAGCTGGACATTAATCCCTACGTCACTGGATGGGTTGCCAATTGGCTTACTGACAGAACCCACACTGTAAAAGTAGCCGACTCCAAATCCAGCTCCAGACAAGTGACAAGTTGAGTACCTCAGGGTTCAGTCCTTGGACCGCTCTTGTTTGGCATCTACTTCCCTGAAGTACAGGCCAACACTAAGGGACTCTGGCTAACAAAGTTCACAGCAAACAGGGAACCATTAGTGAATCCTCAAATGATGTGGATATTCTACAAAAGGGCCTTACAGAAACAGATGCTTGGTGCCAGAGCCATGGGCTCAAGTTCAATGCCAAGAAATGTATAGTTATCCCCTTTGGGAAAAAAACATGTACCCGTGAATTACCACATAGGTGGCAGTACATTAAACACCAAAAGTGTGATAAGAGACTTAGGGAAACAGGTGGACACTGGTCTCACCTTCGATAACCACATCGCCACAACAGTCAGAAAATCCTTCTATGTGGCACACCTCATCACTAAGGGCTTTTCATCCAGAAAAAAGGAGGTCATTGTCCCACTGTACTCATCCCTCATTAGACCCATTATAGAATATAATGCCTCATTTGGTATGTACCTCTCAAGACATCTGCAATAACTGGAAAGGCCAAAGAAATACCTCACTAAACGAATCACAGGCCTAAAGCAGATGCCCTATGCTGATCACCTTAAAAAACTCCAACTATACTCTGTCACATATCGTCTACTCAGAGGCAATCTCTGCTTAACATACAAGGCCATGTCAAACCCAGAGCTGTTGGACATGCTACACTTACAGAAATCCCAATCCCTCAGAGCCACATGCTCCAGGGATCTAAACCTTGTCATCACAATAAACAAAACATGCTGGAGAGATAGGTTCCTGACCCAGAAACTTTCCAGACTCTGGAATAGACTGCCCATACATGTCAAGCAGAGCACCTCTTTGGCCCTCTTCAAAAGTAACCTTGACGATTGGATGGGAGAAAGGAAATTCATCCTGGGGATCACGTCAGTCACCCTGCTAGACAGGGGTCCAGGGAAGTAAATAGTGTAGGAAGAAATAGCCAGGGAATTGTTATGGCTAGGCTTGTATAGGCCCTAGGGCTGATAGCCTAGTACCAATCTATGAGCCTATGAACCTATAAAACCTGCTGGAAAGCACTAGGAAGCCTTAAACTGATAAAAGCACTGAACTCTCTTTGTTAATAAGGAGAAATTAATCATAGACACTAAACAGCTTATAACTACAAAGTACCTTGCTAAGGTAAGGGAAAACAGCTCTTGTACTTTACAAAAAAAAAGCACCAAACCAGGCATGTCTAAGGGTCAGCTTTCGGTGATTTCTCCTGTCCACCTGGTGAATCTGTGCATACTGGGACAATGCAGCAATTGCCTCATGTACACAGACAACCCTCTCCTCTTACCACCCAACACTACAACCTGTGAGAGATGCACATACATAGCCAAACTGGAAGCAAAGCTCTCTCCACCCAAGATTGTGCTAGACAGTCAAGAGGTGAAGGTTAATACCTGCACTGCACCCCATGCAACACTTCTAAGCCTACACCACCAACACCCTCACATAGCAACACTAAACCTTCATATGCGGAGACCCTTAACAGAAACATGCCCAAGCAACAAGGACCTCCGAAGGTGAAACGCAAACAAACACCAATCACAACCAAAGTGTCACATAGCTCACAACACCAGTGTGCCACCCAACAACAGCCCCGAAGGCAAGACAACGTACCCAACACTTTAGTCACTGGTGACTCTATAGTCAGGCACACTGATGTCCCACTCACCAGGCTGATCAAGGAGAAAATTACAGTCAGCTGCCTGTCGGGTGCCAGGATCCACCGCATAACGCATGCACTCAAGTCACTCTACAACAAGTACAAATATGACTCGGTCATTGTCCATGTTGGAGTGAATGACTTGAGATGTACCTCCCTGGACTACATGAAAAGAGACATGCAACAGCTCTTGGATCATGTGGCCCAGGCAGGTATGACCTTAGCCCTGAGTAGCATCCTGCCTTCACCCAGAATGATACCACAGTATATGGACAAAATGACTAACTTCAACAACTGGCTAAGCTTCTGGTGTCATTCAAATGGGATCCAGTATTTTTATGCCTGGCACAACATGAGTGACAGACCACGATGCTTTGCCAGAGATGGTCTGCACCTGTTGCCCCTGGGATTCTTGTTACTGGCTAAGGCTCTTGCCACCCCTATAATGCCTTTTTTACGCAAAGTTCAAAGGACAAAACTACCACCATAACAGGTACAAGCATGCAAAATCTGAAGATAATGCTACTCAATGCTAGAAGTCTAAACCTCAAAATGTACCCTCTCGAGGCACTCCTAAAAATGGAGAACAAGATGCCTGGTGCCAGAGCCATGGGCTCAAGCTCAATGCAAAGAAATGTACAGTTATCCCCTTTGGGGAAAAAACACATACTCATGAATTATCACATAGGTGGCAGTACACTAAACACCAAAAATGTGATAAGAGACTTAGGGACATAGGTGGACAGTGGTCTCACCTTCGATAACCACATTGCCACAACAGTCAGGAAATTCTTCTATGTGGCACACCTCATCACTAAGGGCTTTTCATCCAGAAAAAAGGAGGTCATTGTCCCACTGTACTCATCCCTCATTAGACCCATTATAGAATACAATGCCCCGTTTGGTATGTACCTCTCAAGACATCTGCAACAAGTGGAAAGGCCATAGACATACCTCACTAAAAGAATCACAGGCCTAAAGCAGATGTCCTATGCTGACAATCTAAAAAAACTCCAGCTATACTCTGTGGCATATCGTCTACTCAGAGGCAATCTCTGCTTAACATACAAGGCCATGTCAAACCCAGAGCTGCTGGACATGCTACACTTAAAGAAATCCCAATCCCTCAGAGCCACACACTCCAGGGATCTAAACCTTGTCATCACAATAAACAAAACATGCTGGAGGGATAGGTTCCTGACCCAGAGACACCCCAAACTCTGGAATAGACTGCCCATACATGTCAAGCAGAGTGCCTCTTTGGTCCTCTTCAAAAGGAATCTTGACGATTGGATGGGAGATAGGAAATTCACCCCAGGGACCACATCAGTCGCGTGCTAGACAGGGGTCCAGGGAAGTAAATATTGTGGGAAGAAATAGCCAGAGAATTGTATAGGCCCAAGGGCCGATAGCTTAGTACCAACCTATGAATCTATTACTTAGACGTTTTTCATCTTTCCTTTCTTTCTCTAATTCCTCACCTCTTCCTTTTATTCTCCCCCTGTTTCTTCCACTCTTCTTCTCTCAGCCTCTCTTACTTAGTCTTTTTTTTCTTATCTCCCTTTTTTCCCCTATCTTCTACCACAACCACTCTTATATCTCCACTTGCTGATCTACCTTAATTTATATTTTACCCACCCTGTAGTGTATGTAAACACTTCTTACACTAAGAACACTGAACAAACTTATCTGCACTCTAAACATTATATCATTTAATTGTAAATCAGGTCTATCAAGAGCTTTTGTATTTCTTTTGTAAATTATGCCTGTTAATTTCTTGGAATTTGGAGTTGTTAGAAATTTTTTGTAATTTTGAACTTCTCTCCCTGGGTCCACTGAAAAAGGGCCTTTGCCCAGTCAGACTTCCGCAGTCAACAAAAGTTAATAAATAGAATAAATACGATTAATAATTCAGTAATAGTTGTTAGGACAGTCTAATATACAGTCTCAGTTATCTGGTGAAATGTTACAGCTTAAATACCATTGTTACTATATGAAAATTAAATATATAATTTTTAATAGGTTTGGTCCATTGTGTGTGAGTTATTTAAGCTCCGTTTGGCTGGACTGCCATTTTCTGCATTTTCTTGCTACACAATACTACTACTACTGGATTGACCAGTTCTAACCAGATATGACCTTGTTCTAGTCCAGAACACATCAGAGAAGTGGTTTATATTTAATCTGTGTGTGTGTGTGTGTGTGTGTGTGTGTGTGTGTGTGTGTGTGTGTGTGTGTGTGTGTGTGTGTGTGTGTGTGTGTGTGTGTGTGTGTGTGTGTGTGTGTGTGTGTGTGTGTGTGTGTGCGTGTGTGTGTTTGGCTCCTCTTCAAAACATCTAAAACTCATAACATCTAAAATCAAAACATCGAGACCATTACATCTAAAATCCTTAACATCGAAAACCCATAACATCGAATTTCATAACATCTGAAATGTGCATCATAACATCGAACACTACACATCACATGAAAATAACATCCCCTCCACATATGACACCAAACTAACAGACACACTTTATACTAAGTTTCTGCAGGGGGCAAGCTCAAACATACTAGATCTGGTCCTCGCTAATATGGGAGAGTGCTGCACACTCCCAGTGTAAAGTCTTCTCTGGTAAGGTCAGATCACAACATGGTATCCTTTGAAGTAAAAATAAATCTTGGAACAAAAGCTAACTCTGGAATTATCAGGAACTACTCTAAGGCTAATTTACTACTATTAAATGATGACCTGGCAAAATTTCAAGCCCTTATAAACCCGGAGAACACTGCTGCCTATGTGGAACTGTTCACAGAAACCCTATACAGGCATGTTAATAAATGCATAGAGGCAGCTGTATCCACCAGGAAGAAGTGCAGAACTAACTCAAAAAACAAACTACCTTGGTGGAATCACATCATCAATAGACTGTAAAACAGAAGGAAGAAAATTATGGCTAAGACCAAGAATGCTGCATCAATGGGCCCAGAAAATACTCTAGGAAGCCTTCTAAATAGTATGAAATATAACTTACCAGGCCGACTATAATTGCTATTTAATTGTAGCCTCCAAAGTGACTTTGTGCCTCATGAATGGAGAACAGCAACATTCATCCTTCTGAACAACAGCGGGCCATCTACAGACTTTGTAAACTACAAAACTGTAAGTCTCACCAGTCTCATATGTAAAGACATGGAAAGAACTAACAAGGGAATGATCGATAATGACACAGGAAACCTCCAAACACTGGACACGAGCCAGTTTGGTTTCATCAAGGGCAGATCATGCCTACTCTTTGAGAAGGTCACAAAAGCAATGGATGAGGGCAAAATGGTTCACACTGCCTACCTTGACCTGGCCAAGGCGTTTGATACAATAACCCCTCAGGCTTTGTTGACAAGTATAAACCATTGTGTCACCCAGTGGATAACCATCTGGCTAACAGACAGGACTCAAGAATTTAGAACTGGAGAGTCTACCTTTACAAGGAAGCCAGTCACAAGCTGAATCCGTCAATAAGTCCTGGGACCACCTTTTTTGGCATTTACTTCTCTGAAGTCAAGGTCAATGTCAAGGGTGTCTGGCTGACTAAATTTGCAGATGACTGCAAATTAGGTGCAGTCATAGAATCCCCCACTGATGCAAATGTTCCACAGGAAGGGCTGACACAGATAAATAACTGGTGTCAAAGCCATGGACTAAAATTAAATGCCAAAACATGCATAATAGTATGTTTCAGAAAGTCAGTCACCTCTGGTAATTATCATATTGACAACACACCCCTAAAGAGTTGACCCAGTAGTCAAGGACTTAGAGACACACATAGACAGTAAGCTAGCCGTTGACCATCATGTATCTAGAGTACTAAGGAATTCATTTTATGTTGAACAATATATAAATGAAGGTATGGCACCTAGGTACAAGGATGTCATTGTTCCACTGTATTCAGCATTCATCATACCTGTCACTGAGTACAATGTTCTTTTTGGTACATACCTAACCAGGCATAGGCAGATCCAACAATTGGAATGTTCACAAAGGTTCCTCACTAAAATAATATAGGATGTAAGTAGCATGTCCTACGTAGACCGCCTAAAAGTCCTCTTCCTTTATTCTGTCTCCTACAGGCTGTTGAGGGGAAATCTATGCCTGGCATATAAGGCATTGTCAGACCCCACCTTGATGGACTTCCTGCATATCCACAAAACAAATAGCACCAGAATTATAGATTTTAAAGATGTAACCATATAAATAGAACTTGCTGGAGAGACAGGTATGTATCCCTGAGACTACCCCTTCTCTGGAACAGGGTCCCAAGCCATGTGAAGCAGAGTTCCTCCCTAACCAAGTTCAAGTGCAACTTGGACAACTGGATTGGGAACGGGAAATTCATCCCTGGTTTACCACCTATGTCTGTTATGAACATAGGCATCCAGTAAATGTCTCATATCTCAGGCCTCTGGCTGTAAATGTTTCACCTCCTAAGCCCCTGCTTACACTAATCAAGGGTACCAGAACTTGTCAGAGATTTGGGATGCATGGCTAGGCTTAAAAAGGCCCTTGTGGTCATTAGCCTAGTAAACACCTATGCAACAGCAATGGATATCTACAGTTCCCCAGTACTTAGGCTAACTACTGACAGAAGCTATATTTGGCTGCATCCAAACATGTGAAAGATGAGTTCCAGGACGCGAAGTAATCATCATGTATCATTAGGTTTACTGACTTTTTGAAGTGTGCATTTTGTGTCAACGGGGAAGTAAGGAGGACCAATGAAAGGACAATATCTTCTACTGTTTTCCCCCATTGGTAGATATTTCCACCTCCAGCATTGATACCTAATGGGACCCCTGTACTATGATTGGTCATGTTTCCTGAAACAGATGACAGGATCGGTAAACAATAAGTAAGAAGTTTAATGTTATGCTTGCCTCCTCTTGACATGTGTATAAATAATCATGTTTAAAGTTTTAATGTTACCCTCTGATGAGGTCTTAAAACATCGAAATCAAGACAAAAGCACTAAGGATCAGTTCTGCCCTTGGGTCTCTTCATGTATAGAGAGAGAGAGAGAGATAGTTTATTTATTTCAAATTGTTCACTGGGAAAGTCTGACTGGGCAAGCAAGCCCCATTTCAGTGGAGCCCCTAACATTTAGTATCATCACATACAAAGCTCCAGAAGTGCTTACACAACATACAGAATGCACAGGTATTATTATCAGCATTACCACACAAAGTAAAGTTGAATAAAGCAGATACCTATGAAAAAACAAGTATATTTTGCAGCAACATATTTAGTGGTGTGTGCAATTAGGTACTGGTAGATTAGGTCAGATGTAATTATATGCATTTTTGTCTTAAGAAGAGTAGAGGACAGACAATGACTAGAGAAGATCACTGACATGTATGTATGCATACATACATACATGTGTATGCATAGGAGAGGTAGCTCAGGAAACATTTAGGTGGGAGAATAGCAGTGTACAGCAAGGGGTCAGCCAGTAACACATTTAAATTATGTTTGAAGATATGTGCATTGTTAAGGGTTCTGATTGGTGAGGAAATGGAGTTCCAGAATTTTGAGATACAGTTGGAATAAAGAGCATCTCCTGCTTTGCCGTGAGCTTTGGGAATTGAGAAGAGATGTTTATCAGTACAGCAGAGAGTTCTGTTAGTGGAGTGCAATTATAGCATACCATTTAGGGCAGGGCATTTCTCAGGGTGAAAAACTAATCTGTCTGGAAAATGAAGTTGAGAGTAGGTGAGGAGGTGAGATACCTCCAGCCAATTCAGGTGTCAGAGGGCAATACAGCAATGTGTGCAGCATGGTTTGTCGGAAGCAAATTTAGGTATATTATTATTGCAGTGCTCTAGTTTAGTTGTCAGGGTGGAATGGAGGTTGCAGAAAATAGAAGAGGCATATATAAGTGCAGGCAGCAAATAGATGGATGCTAATGTTATCCAGCTGATTTCAGTCAGATATTGTTTGGCACTATATAGCAGACCTAACTTCTGATGTGTTTTTTTACTGCTTTTTAGATGTGGAGGTTGAATGTCACGATGTACTCTATAGAAATTTAGCATTGCAGACTACCTCGATATTTGTTTTACTTGCAGAAGTGATTTGAAAGTTAGCTATGCATTTGGAATTAGACTTAGGAGTGAAAAGTAGTAGTCCTTTTTGGGTTTAGCGTTAGGTCTGAGTTTTCTAGCCTCTTTTCTATGGAGGAGAAAGAAGTTTGTGTGAGCTATCGAATAAGAATGGGATTTTGGGTAGAACAGATAAGAGTTGCATCATCAGCTATTTGGACTGCTTTGGTGTGTTTTGAGGCAATGTGTGAATTATTAATAAATGTACTAAACAGCACTGATGCTAGAATGGAGCCCTGTGGAAGACTAATAAAGAGAGATGCAAGATGGCCATTTAACAGACTCAGCTGTTATTAATTATGATTGTTATTGTTAATCTGTCAGAGTGGGAGATGATGAATCAGCAGACACTGGCGTAGGACAGATCAAGGGTGGCTGGCTGATTGAGCAGTTTGTTATGACCGACAGTATCCGAGGCTTTAAATAGGTCCAAGAAAAGGACCGATATCATATTACCTGTATTGCTTCTATTATTAATGCTGTTAGAGAAGTCTGTCAGTTCAATAGTCATACTGTGGATTGGTCTAAAGCCATGATGAGAAAAAGTTATTGTTAAGACTTTGGTTATGGAGTTGAGGATGGATGCATTTTTCTAATAGTTTTTTTTTTATAGGGGAGAAGTTTGGCTATGGGTTCATAACTGGAATGATCAGTTGTGGTTTTTCCCTTTATGCAGGGGTAGGATAAATGGAAACTTCCATAAGGATGGGATTTAAGACCGTTAGATGGATCTGTTAATGAGTACTGAGATAGGGTAGGCAATGGAATCTTCTGCGATCTTTCAGGTATTCTGCAGCTAGGGTGTAGGCTTAAGTTTTATGTAGTGTTTTTTTAATGCTGGAGGTTGGGATATTGTTGATGAAGAAAGTGTTATAGTTGCCACTGACTAGGAAGTCAAGTTGGGGTGAAGGGTTGGTGTATACGCTGAGTAGTGATTTCATTGGTGTCAATGGATTTAAATAATGAATCAATATTGTTTGGGTTCATATCTGGGTATGGACTATGCTGCTCTATTCTGTCTAGGGATAAAAGTTTTGTGATGGAGCTCCCAAAAGTAAAAAGATTTATTTGATGATTGTTTAGTAAGTTAAAATAGGGTTTCATTTTATTGTTTTAAACATTTGTTGTTGTTTTGCTCGTGAAGGTGTCTGAAGGTTTGGATATTTTCCTGCATTTTAACTTGCCATGCTTTCCATGCCTTATCCCTATTCTACATTCATTTTTTGGTTGTTGCAGTTAACCAGGGGCAGTGTTTTGTTTGACCCTCTTTCTTCATATAGCTGCCAGTTTGTTTAGAACACTGAAAAAGGTAGTATTAAATAGGTGAACTGCATCGTATAGGGGGATGGCTTTGAGAGCATTCCAGTTGATAGAACTAAGAATTGTTAAGAAAGTTTCTTTATCAACGTTTGTTGTCATCTAAGATGAGCCAATAATGACACCAGTTATGATGCTGTGACCATTTATTGAACATTAAACAACTCTACATATGCCACAGCGCAAACATCTTAGCCACATGATATAAAATTTAGTAACCTTCATCCTTCAACGGTTGGCATAACCAACTCTGTTCTGGCTACAGTTTGAGGTCCTGGTACATAACCCAAACTGCTTCAAACCTGTTTTAACAAAGACCCTTAATGGTTACCTCCCAGCCCAAACCCCATATATCTTGTCCAGGGCATAATATTGAATGCAACTTGTGCATAATTAGGAGGCCCATGGAACACCAACATGGGTGAAAAACAAGGGAGCAAGCCATCATGTGGTCAGCTTTGAAGGAAAACTTGTACTAATGGAGGGATGGGTAGTGGTCCTGCAAGTCACTGCTGAAACTGAAATCCTTCAAGGAGTGAACCCCACTTAAATAGTCAAGCAGCTCACTGCTCCACCCCTGCTCATCTCAGCTTACAAATGCGCTTACCAGTAAACATCCCTTGTTCCCTAAGATGAGTCAATAATGACACCAGTGATGATGTTGCGACCATGTAATCAATAACATTAGACAGCTCTGTAGATCCCACAACACATAGCACCTTAACCAGATTATACAACACTCATTAACCTTTATCCTTTGCCAGTTGGCATAACCAAGTCTGTTCCAGACAGAGCTTGAGGTCTGAGTGCAAAACCCAAGCTACCTTGGACCTGTTTTAACAAAGACCCTTAGGGGTTGCCTTCCAGTCCAAACCCCATGTGTCTTGGCCAGAGTATAATACTGCTAACTGAGTATAATGAAGAGGCCACTGAAATACCACCAGTGTGGAAAAACAAGGGAGGTAAGCTGTCAGCCAGCCTCCAAACCAGCATGGGTACCATGCCAGTCCCCTAATCAGCTGCAGACTTGGGATTGATTGAATATTTTGTACATTGAAAATGAGCCCACTTTTACAATAAATTCTCTATTGAGAGGTAACATCCAAATTGAATAACTCAAAACCTAAGCTGTTCAGGTGCTTACCATCAAAGCTGCAAAAGTGTTTGTCAGGTTTCTCCAAGGTGGCTGATCACCTGGAACCCAATCTGCCTGTCCACCCAGGCCACTCTGTGGTTAATAAAACATCTAGAAATCTCCATAACTCCATTCTTTCTGGCTCCCTTCCATTGAAGCCTCAGCACAATTAAAGACTAAAACAGTAACATTTAAGGATACCATAACTGAAGCCTGTGAAAGTCAGACAAAATTCTTGCTAACAGAATCCACTTGGTTGCTGAAGTTAAGTTGTTTTAACCAATGTGAATAACCAATACTCTTGTAGCCTTTTTTGTGAAGACAACTGATGCCAAACCTCCCAAAAATGGAATGAGGACATACCCAAAAAAAAAAAAAAACACTGAACTAGCCAATTATTACACACTAAGGACACTATATGGCCTGCTAGACGAGACAAAGCTTGAAGGGCTGCTATTTTGAAAAAGGAATAGCCCATGATCCAGATAATATCTAATACAAAAATTGTGTTATTGCCATCTTCTCATTCTTTTCAGTATCCTGGGGAAACGACCTTCCATGGCCAGGTCAAATATATGTCCTATCCTAAAATAATATGAAGAGTATCCCTGAGGATTTAAGCCTTAGGATAAAAAAGCTCTGACTAATATGGAGTTAGTGTCTGCTAGCTTGAACAGTCTGCTGGATGTGGAGGTAAATGCAGGGCCTGCCTGTGCTGCAAAGGGAGGTATATTTCACAACAGGCTAAACCAGTGGACCGGACAAATAACCAGGGTTCTAAACCTGTCTAGCCAGACTTGTTGTCCCCATCTTGCCTACTCAGTTTTGGACTTTCCCACCAACAGCATCAGAAATGCCCTGTGAATGACCACTGCTTTCCATCATACAGGGATTAGCATGTCACTAGTCTGAAAAAAAACAGCATACAGGCAGGTGAACAAGGGTGTCTAAATTGTAAACATGGTAAGATCAACTGCAGAAAGAAAAAAGCCCCTGACAACAATGGCTAGGAGATGGCATCCTATCAGCTTCCTCAGATCTTTTGTGGCCCTTCTGACATTTTCCCAGCATTTAACCAGTCTGAGGGTAACCCAATGGTCACAGTAATCATTGAGTCCCATAAAATGGACTAAGCAGCCTAGTGCTGCCAAATCAATCTGGAGAGTGTTAGGAAAATCACCCTTGGAGCATTGATGTACCAAGATTTTTAACACTAAAGGTAATCCCCACCATCTGTGACTCTGAGACATGGAATTATAAACACCTCTAATGATCTGCACATGGGACAAGTAAGACCTTCTTAAGTTACTGGCCCAGGAAATAGCCAATATCGGTCCAGCTATCCTTCTCCAATTAACCAAACTTCTGGTGGAATGGCAGTTCCTAGTGGCTCTGTGTTCCGGGATAACTGATAAAACCTGGTAAACTGAAAAAGGGAAAAACAGCTACTGCATTTTTGCAATCTGGTACATGATTAGTAGAAAGATAAATTAATCTGCAAAGTCAACAAAGCTAACAGTCAAATGACACAGTGTACCAGTTTGGACTTAGAAGAATGCTTGTTCAAGGCATGGACCACTGTAAGATTGTCAAAGCAAAAGAAAATCCTTCCAATTAAACTGGCTACCCAGATAGGGAAAATCTCAAGAAATGTGATGTACCTCCTCCTTTTATGAAAAGGTTCAACTCAGTTGGAGAACCCCAAGGTGATTACCAAAGGGAAACTCGGCTAAATTAGTTCAAGAAGGTGTATCACAGGTGAAGGTCTTCCTTTACTCTATGTGTTAGTTGGACCCTCTAGTGTTTGGGTTTATTACCCTTCAGTAAATTAGCAATGGTCTGAAAAAATGTCCTACCTGGTGCAATGGCCCTGCAGGCAAAATTCAATAACCCACGATGCTACATGATGTCTCATATGTGGGTTTTACGAATTCCCAGGAACATCTAAATTGTGAGTCTGAGATGCTCAAGTTTGTCCACTGGGAGCTTCAAGACCCTCTTTGGCCCATCAATTGCCAGACCCAGGAATGTAATTTCCTAGCTCAGCCTTTGTGATTTGTTCACCACCAAGGGTATCCCCAAAAAAGTACAGAGGTCAGTGAAAACAGGCATCATTCCAGCAGCCCTTTCCTTGCCTTTGCCCACTATTAACAATTCATCTAGCTGCCAGGGATTGCCAAAGTTCTCTTTGCTGCCAACACCAATGTAAGGCTGTCCTAAATCTTTGAAGGTAACACAGGCCACTGAGCACCCTATAAGCATTGCTGTATCAAAAAACAGCTAACCATTTAATTGAAATCCCAGTAGAGTTCAGTCCTCCTGCCTGATGGGAAGCAACAAAAAGTCAACTGAATGTCTAGCGTATAGACCCAGGTTTGAGTACCTTGAGATTACTTCCTCTGCCTGCTCCAGGGAAGAATAATGGACTTTAGCATGATTCTTGTCAATGAAGTTGTTGACTGACAAACACTCAGGGTGAGAGAGCAGGTAGATCAACCTGTAGTCTCCTTTCTTTTTGAGCACAAGGCCTATAGGGGAAATTTTAAAGGCCAGCAATGCAGATTGTACAAAGGACCATTTACCCTGTCTGTTAACAGCTACTTTTTGATTAATCTGGAGGCTGTTAGCTCCTGTACTTTAATGGATGAAAGATTTTTCACTGGCCAAGAATCTAATGGGAATGAAGAACCAATCCTGAACCCTTTTTCAAAACCCTCTATGAGAAAAATGGCCACCGCATTGTTGGGAGTAATCTGCTAACAAGTGACCCAACTTATCTACCTTGACTGGAGAGTGAGAGGATTGGCAACTGACTCTGAACCCTTGCGAAAGGAATTTGTGACAACAAAAATGTATTTTCCTTCTATTCTGGCTGAACTGGGGTGAAGCCATGGTATTCTCATGATGAGGAAAACCAGAGCTGGATGCAGGGTGGCCTGACTTAGTCCAGCATCTAATTAATGGATGGCACTTGCCATAAGAAGAACACAAGTAAGCAAATTTACAAATTGGATAACATTTCCCATTGTTGAAAGTCCTGCATAACTTCCTTTCAACCTGACTTCTAACTGAAGCTTTCCATTCCTGTATATTGGGCTTGTCCAACATCACACTCAGCCAGATGTCCAAGTTCCCACTTGAGTGCTTTGTCAGTGGCATTTAATTTTCTAAATCTATGATCATAAGATGACCGTGCTTAACTCCCTTTTACATGGTGCACCTCCCAAATGTTCAACAATAAGCTAATAATAGCAGAGCCTAACTGGGATCTTTTTTGATGATGATGCTATAAATACAAATTACAATGACCAGGTGCTTAATTCCTAACTATTGACTTAGTGGAAGCCCTTTTCTCGATGGCTGTAGAGCTGTCATTATGTCCTTTGCTCATGGATTCTCTGTTTTGATTATATGAAGAGTATTATCTGTGTCAACTAAATCACACATCTACAAACTCCCCTGCATTGATTTTATCCTTGATAATTGGCTGGAATTTGAGCTGTAATATGGTAACCCAGGGATTTGTAACTCAATGTGTTCACTATAGCCATGGGGTGGCAAAATCTGAATAATGCAAAGGTCCAGGTTCCCTGCTGCAATCCCCTTTGTGGAAGGAGAGGGGGCCAGCCCCATCTGTTGATCTGGCAGCAGTGATAGAGAAGATGGTTCAGGTGAAACTCTTCCTTGGTGCCTAATAGGCATCTCTTGTGTGGCACCAAAATTCCTCTCAGGACAATATCAAATATTCTAGCCCTGCTCCTCTCAAGAAAGTGAATAAAAAAGCCATCAAGGTAGTCACCTACTTTCTGCCCTTCCCTTTTCTCCCTTTTGTTATTTTTAGTAAATGGAAGGTGCAGTTAATGCCAGGAGTGCTGAACTACCAAGTAATAAAAATCTCAGTGGCCTGCTAGGTACATAGCTAAAATTATTCCTGAGGAGGTCCCTAAGAGAGAAAAAACTCTAATTGTAGTCTTGTTAAGAAAGAACACAAACAGATGGTGCTAAGGCTTCTTAGACATTCTGGATGCAGTGCTGCTGTGGTATTCCAAACAGAGAGTCTTCTCTCAAAATGACAGAAAAGTTTTCTTGGTATATGGTGCTAAAGTAAAAGAAACTGATTCATTGAGAGAGAGACAGTCGAAGAACTGGCGATTACCAGGTGTGCAATCCATTCTGCCACAAAACAGCAACAGCAAGCATGACACCACCCTATCAGCACATGACACTCCAACAAATCAAACTGCCAACCAAGCTAAACAAGACCATCTCACTATAACTAAACCAGCACTGACCAAGCCATAGTTCTTCAGGCAACCACTGTCCCTGATGTCAAAGCCCATCTGACACTCAGAACAATAACGGTTACATCCCTTCCACATGCCAGACACAAGCTGCCCAGTAGGGTCTATATCATAACATCAAAGTGTCAAAACTTTGAATGTTACAACATTGAACCCAAAACCACAAAAGCTGAAAGCCTCGAAGACTAAGAACAGCAATTTTTTTCCCTGGGGAAAAAAATCGCTGTTCCAGCACAAAATCCGAAACACACAAACACTACAAACTATTTCTAATGTGGGGGGATTCCCACATCCCCCCCACTTAAATATACAAAATCCGAGATTGCACCACAGTGGAGGAAAAAGTGAAGCCGTGGAAACTGCCCACCGAATTCTTTCCCTGGGAAAGAATTTGATATTCCGCGGCTTCGATATTTTCAGTCTTCGAACATTCAAGTTTGAGGTTTCTTTGTTCGGACTTTTCGCATTTGATGTTTAGATATACACCCGCCCAGTATACTTGATGAAGAAAATCCTTAGAAAAATCAAAAGGGGGAAAAAATTCATTGCCTAACACCATCTAACTGCCCAGACTAAGACCAGTTGTAGGGCATCCCTGGAAACACTGACCTTTCAAACCCCCAAATCACACTGACCTTGTATAAAAACTACAAGCATACCCACATACTGGATTCTTAGTTTTTCACGTACTGGATTCCTAGTTTTAGCATATAAATCTTTTTTTTTTTTTTTACTAAACTGGATCCTCTTACAGCTCTCAACAAACTCCCTTGCAGCACTAAGAGAGTCGAGTAACTCCAAAGTCATCATTACATTTTATTTTGTTTTTCCTTTTTTCTTTGTTATATACTTCTAATGTGCAACACTCCCAGAGGGGTAACCCCTGCCACTAGTACCTACCAGTCTGGTCACTGATGAGCCTATTGCATGCCCAAGCCATTGCTCTCTGACCTGCCAGTCCCGTGAGCCACTGCCAAAATTGACATCACTCAAAGAATGAACCCCTCCTTAAATAGTCGAATGGCTAGCTGCTCCACCCCTGCTCATCTCAGCAGAGAAGCATGCTTACCTGTAAGTATTTCTTAGATTCCATGCTTCATTAAAATTGTATTTGTTAGGTTGAGGAGTTATGTGTCTAACAGGAAAGAGTGGTAGATGATCACTATATACATATATCTGATAATGTGCCTTCAAGATGAAATCCTATCAGCTTTGTTTGCAAGAAGACAGGCTACTGTTGATTTTTTTCTCTTTTTTACTTGCTGCATCTGATTTAGTGACAGTGAAGAAGGGTCAGAAGTGAGGGTGAGCTAATCTGTGTTTAAGTCTCTCAGGATTATTGTTTCATAGTGAATATTTGATGTAGTCCAAGAGAGGAAATTTTCTAGTGTATCGGTGTTATCAACAGATGGGATATGCAAATCTGTAATACAGAGTCTATTCCTATCACTTAGTCTAAGGAAGGGCATGGGAATCTTGGCATTATTGAAGGAGGAGGTTGTATTTAGTCAGAGAAATATTTCCAGTGTCTTACATTACATTATAGCTACACCGCAACCTTTATGTATTTATTTATTTATTTTATTTTACATTTGTTTACCGGGATAGTCCGACTGGATATATGTCCATTTTCAGTGGAGGCCCGGGGAGAAAAGCTCCAAATCATTTAGTTACAAGGTTACAACAGTTTCTTCAAGAATTTACACATCAAGTTATTTACATTGAAAAAGTTATACAAGAGCTATTTACAATGTTATAGCATTGTTCCCAAAGAGACTCACAGTTACAAGATCAGCACATTATACTTGTAGAAAAGGTCAGAATGTATTAGAAAACACTTTGGTTAGTTTTAATGTAGGTAAATGATACAGTTTAGTCAGGGTAGGAACATGGACAAAGCCAGCTGAGTTTAAGATGCTGTTTTATGCTTTTTTTGAAAAGGTTTAAGGAGGATTGCAACGTGATATGGTTTGGTAGAGAATTCCAAGTCTTGCCAACAAAGTTGGCAAACAGAGATTCCCCAGCAGAATTGTTAGCTGTGTAGGTTTGGACCATTATTTTGTTGGCCGATCTTAGTGACCTCAGGTTGTTGTATGGCTTTATTATATTAGAGAGTGAGGGGGTATTTTCAGGATGGTTAAGAACTTTGTGGGCAACTAAGAGTTCATTTAGTTTAATTAAGTTGGGGAGTTCAAGCCAACCTAGTTGTTTCAGGTTCTGGCAGTGATGGGTTCTGTAGGTGGAGTTAGTTGTGAATCTGGCAATATGGCTATAGCTATGGGAGAGCTTATTCAGTTCTGATTTATTTAGGTTTGAGCGTACTGGAGAAGCATAAATAAGAGTAGAGAGTAGTTGTGATCTGGCAATTGCTATTCTAGCCTGTGGGGTTAAGAATGCCTTGTTTCTGTACAGTGAGCCAAGTTTTTTATTGATGGTCTGCACGGTTTTGTTGACCTGTAGGTCAAATTTGAGCTTATTATCTATAATGACTCCTAGAAGTTTAGTATGGGTATCTGGGGAGATGGTGGTACTATTGTTGGAAGTAATAGTGAATCAGAAAGGGGTGGCTCTATTAGTGGGAGTGAAGAGCAGAAGTTTGGTTTTGTTGGGGTTCAGTAGCAAACGCTGGTTGGTGAGCCAATTTTCAATAGTGCTAAATGTGTTTTGGGTTGCGATTTGTAGGTTGGCTGGAGAGGTGGCTGAGCAGATGAGAGTGGAATCATCTGCATATTGAATGCAGGTAGCCTTAGGAATAGCTGTGTGGAGGTTATCGATGAAGATAGAAAAGAGTAGTGGTCCTAGTATAGAGCCTTGAGGGACACCAAGAGTGAGTGCTAGTTGGTTGGATAATTTGTTCTGCCATGCTACTACCTGTCATCTGCCAGTTAGGTATGATTGGAACCATTGGATTGTGTGCCTGTTTAGGGACATAGACTTCAGTGAGAGAATGAGGAGTTCATGGTTGACCATATCAAAGGCTTTTGATAGGTCAAGAAAGACGGCAGAGGATATCTTGTTATCATTCCTATTTTGGCTTATGGCATTTGTAAAGGAAAGGAGGGCAGATGTGGTACTGTGATGTGGCTTGAAACCATGCTGGGAGTTGGATAGTAAATTGTTTTGTATTATGTATTGCATTAGTTGCTTATGAACACATTTTTCCCTTATTTTGGCTAATAGGGAAAGAATGGCAACTGGTCTATAGTTGGATAATTCTGTGGAATTTCCACCTTTATGAAGTGGGATGACATGGGATATCTTCCATAGGGAGGGGATAGTACCTTCGGACAAGGTTCTATTTATTAGTATAATTATAGGGTATGCAATGGCTTCAGCAGCTATTTGTAAATACTCTGCGGGGAGGAGGTCAGCAGAGAGGGTAGTAGCTTTTAGATTTTTTAACAATGTTTTGATATAGGTGATGGAGATGGGTTGGAAACTAAATTGGGGATGGTTTCTTGTGGGAATGGAGCTGGTGTTGGAATTTATTGGGATTAGTTGATATGCTAGGGATTGTATGGTTTCAGTGAAATAGCTATTAAAGGCATCGGCTATGCTCTCTGGGGATCTATTTGTGAGGTTGGCAGGGGTAGGGGTGGTAGACTGTCCTGGATGAAGGATCTGATTTATGCTTGCCCAGAACTTTTGAGGGTTGTTATGATGTTTGTTTAGTAGATTCTGGTAGTACCTTTTTTTATCCAGTGTGATCGATTTTTTTGTTTCATTTCTGAGTTGCCGGAATTTTAAATGGTCAAGTGGGTTTTTTGTTGAGCGCCAGCAGGCCCAGGCTCTGTTTCTAATTTTGATTTTTGACTTGGTCTCCCTTGTTAGCCATGGTGCTGGGTTAGATTTAGTTTTTATAGTACGTACTGGAGCATGGGAGTCAAGGATGCTTATAAAGTTGTTATTGAAATTTGCTATGGCCTCTTCTAATGGTTGCTTTTTTAGTTTAGACCAGTCAACTGCTTTTAGTTCACTTAAGAAAGTTGCAGGGTTAAAATTCTTCTTGTTTCTGAGTGTTTTGTATTTGATTTTGTGAGGGGTCCCTGCCTTGTCTTTTATAATATAGATCAGTAGATGATCGCTGAGGTCATCAGGGAGCGTACTGGTTGTGTATAGTTGGGCTTGGTTATTGACTAATATCCAATCTAGAATACTTTCCCTACTGATTGGTTTATGGATCCTGGTGGGGGAGGTAATGGTCTGCTTATACCCAAATAAGTTTATAGGTGTGGTGGGGGGTACGGTTGAGCATGAATGCCAGTCTATATTAAAGTCACCAAGAATTATGGTTTCTTGGGGGTAGGTAGTGTCTAGCCAGTAAAGGATTTCTTCTAGAGTAGTTATATTGTTACCTGGTGGTATATAAGCACATATGATGTACAGGTATTTATTGTAGCTAGTTTGTAGTTTGGTTATAAGGAGTTCTGTATTATTGGATTGGGGTGGGTTTAAACAGTTAGTGTATTGTTATATAATACTGCTATTCCGCCTCCTTTCTTTGTGGTATGGTTAAGTCGATGTATATTATAGCCTGGTGGTATTATTTCATTATCAGTAGTAGTAGGTTGAAGCCAGGTTTCTGTAAGACATATGATATCTGGAGAGTGGGTTGCTAAGAGACCGTGTAGGTTGGGGATTTTATTATTAATACTTCTGATATTTAGGTGAAATGCTAGAAGGGAGTTAGTGGGAGTATTTAAGGGTAGTTTGACTGTGGGGGTTGTGGTAGTGGAGTGTAGGTTGTTGGGTGTATATGGGCCAGGGTTGAGATGAATGTCCCCATATATTGTAAGGTTATGGTGACAGGATATTCTTAATTTTAGGAACTTGTTAAGTAGTTTTATATAGTCTTTGTCTTTAGGATTACATTTTGTGGCTTTGTGTAGGTGATTGTTTGGGGCTGTATACTTGGTGAGTGGAGGATGGATAGATGTTTAAACTTGAGTGAAAAATCATGTGTGGCTGTTTGAGCTTTTGGGTGTTGGTTTTGCAGTAAGTCAATTTGCTCATAGGCAGTGAGGTGATGGAATAAGAATAGTAGTGGGAGTAGGGTAAGTAGCATTTTTTTGTTTGTTTCCATTATTTGGTAGGTGATTGGGAGTATTCAGGGTTAATTATGCTTACAGGGCTTGTAGGATGGTGCTAGAGTAAGATTGTATTGAGAGGGCAGGGTGTTTGATGATGTGGGAAGCAGAGATTGGTAGTTGGAATATGGGGAGTGGCTAGAGTAGTATAAATTTAATGGTACTGGGGACGGGTGGGAATTGGGGGCAGGGAAGGGTGCGGAGCGAGCCCAAGCGTAGCGAGGGCGAGCGGAGCAGGGCTAATACAGACACAAGTTTCAAGCTTCTGAAGGAATTTATTTTGTAGAATTCTCTTTGACTATGGAGCTCACTTGTTAACTTTTTACAAGAAAAGTTCCAATTTATTACTTGGTATTTCCTTTACTTTTGATTAACCAAGTTGATTTTTAGGGTTCTACATTATTGTATTTTGAAGAAACACAGGTTGTTCTGTTAGGTATTTACCTTACTCTGTTTAGTTCTACGTGTTTGCTGTAGGCTTAGTTTCACAGTTGGTTTCCATATGACACTTATGAACTTTAGTTTTAGCCTGTAGTTAGCTAGCCTCACCTTACTCAGTGCTATGCTATAGACCTTTAAAACTCAATATTATTTGCATCACAATATTAACCTTATTAGTATTCTATCTGCCGCGAAGATTCTTTCTTATATTTCAGTCCTTTCAGGTTTCTAAGTTGTGGGGAGGGGTGTAGCACCTAGTTAAGAAAATGTTATTATAGTCAGTTAACTTAGCCTTAAAACATACAGCATTTTACAGTCAAACTGGTTTAATTTACTCAGCGACTACCTTCTAAGTCGTTTCAGTTCTGTTATACAATTAGCACATACAGTCTAGTATAAAGTAGTATAATTTCAGCTCAAACTAGTTCTGTACACTCAGCACCTATCCCAGTGGAATAGTCACGGTAGTATACGGCTCTTGTTCGTAGTACAAATCAATTAGGGCTGTTATATTAAGTATTTTATCAGTAAGAAGCACTGTTTAATCACAACTAGCCAGATAAATACTTTTCTAATGTTATTTAATTAGCGACTACACAATCAAGCACTTTAGCAGTATTTGCAAGCGTTTTAGTTCATTATCAGCAGCTTCAAATAGGCAATTCAACCAGATAAATACTTTACTAATGCTATTTAACTGGCATCTACACAATCAAGCATTCTAGCTGTATTGCCAGCATTTTAGTTCATTGTTGTTAGCTTCTAATATGCTATTCAGGTACACAAATAACCACATGTGGGCTAAATCACGGTGCTTGAGATTTGTGCAGTTTATATATATATATATATATATATATATGTATATATATATATATATATGTATATATATATATATGTATATATATATATATATATATATATATATATGGATCTAGGACGTTTGCTCAACTGAACAAACGTCTGAATCCATAAAACCCAAACACACTTTAACGAAAGCACTTTTATCGAAAAAGCACTTTCGTTAAAGCGTGTGACAAAATAAAAAAAAAACACTACATTTACTCAGTCGAGCAAAAGTCCTAGATCCATATACATATATATATATATATATATATATATACATATATATATATATATATACATGCATGAAGGTCCATTGTTTTGTTACTGATGCTTCTGATGTCGATGTGATAGAATTTTAGAGCAGACTCAGCTGTAGACTGAGTATATTGGTGACAAGGTGGAGAACACCCAGGTCCACAACAATATTCATACTAGGTCCAGGGTTAGGTAATGTATTGCTACAATGTTGTATTCTTAGGGAGGACATAGGAAACTAGTAGCTCATCTTTTATTCTGATTCTGGAGTGAGTTTTGGCATGCGTGGGTGAGAATGCAATAAAGAAGGCTATGTAGGAGCTATTATAGAGGTTTGATGATATATAGGGGATGTTGGAAGTAATATTGTGGGTGTTATTAGAAAATCAGTGGAGGGAAGAGGGATATGGCATGAGTGTGTGAGTATGTTGAGTACATGGTCAGTATATATATATATATATATATATATATATATATATATATATATATATATATACATATGTGTATATAAATAGACAAATATGGATAGTTAGATAGATATCTACATGGGTACCTGACATATCATCAAAATGCACAAACACTGAATTAAAAATGCTCAATGCAGGAATTTTGAAAAACTTACTAAAAAAAAACAAATAAAAATATAAGAAAGAACTATAACCAACAAGTTTCCTTTTTTGAGTACACCACAAAATCCCACTACCACATTCATACCAAAGTTGTCTCAGTATTGCAGCACTCTCTGTTTATTGGGTTCCTATGTCGATCACACATATACTAATAAAAACTTTGGGCTAGTAGCAGTGTTTGCCACAGACCCATGTACCTCTTGTCAGGTTCCACACAAGCCATAAACAGAACTTACTGAACACATTATCCTAAACAAAACAAATCACCAGTTTATATTATGCTATAGAATACCTTCCATGTTCCTGGAGGACCAGAAACATTTCTTAATGTGCTTCTAGGGTATAGATAAATAATACTTTCCTAAAAGGTGATTATTAGTGTATATAGATTAACTGCATTAACTATGCCACAAAGGATGAGTATGCTCAACAAATCCTAGACTTAGTAACTCCCTTTTAAAAAAATCTTATAGAACTCATACTCAGTAACATTGCCCCTACCTGCACTACTGTTATAGTAATAGTGACCACTTCTGGTGAAATCTCATCACAGATCAGTAATCTTCTCCATTATAGTATATAAGCCCATCACAATACACACCTTTGAATTCAAAATCATTAAAAAGATAAATAAATTCGAAAAATTCATCTGCAAGATGCTCAGCTGTCACATAACATCAACTGTCACTTGTGCCAATAAATTTTATTTTCATAAGTGCCAATCTTGCCTCCTGAACCTGATTTACTTCTTCGAATCAGTCTCCAGAGCCATAGACAAGGGTAAGGTGGTCCACAAAGCCTATCTAGATCTTTCTAAGGCATTTGACACCATCCCCCACTCTGGAATCATACATAAACTTACTAAGCTGGGCATTAATCCCTACATCACCCAATGGGTTGCTAACTGGCTTACTGATAGAGCCCACACTGTAAAAGTAGCCAACTCCAAATCCAGCTCCAGACAAGTGACAAGTGGGGTACCTCAGGGTTCAGTCCTGGGACCACTCTTGTTTGGCATCTACTTCTCTGAAGTACAAGCCAACACTAAGGGACTCTGGCTAACAAAGTTCGCAGATGACTGCAAACTGGGAGCCATTATTGAATCCCCAAATTATGTGGATACTCTACAAAAGGGCCTTACAGAAACAGATGCTTGGTGCCAGAGCCATGGGCTCAAGCTCAATGCCAAGAAATGTATAGTTATCCCCTTTGGGAAAAAACATGTATCCGTGAATTACCATATAGGTGGCAGTACACTAAACACAGAAAGTGTGATAAGAGACTTAGGGACACAGGTGGACAGTGGTCTCACCTTCGATAACCACATCGCCACAACACTCAGGAAATCCTTCTATGTGGCACACCTCATCATTAAGGGCTTTTCATCCAGAAAAAAGGAGGTCATTGTCCCACAGTACTCATCCCTCATTAGACCCATTATAGAATACAATGCCTCGTTTGGTACGTACCTCTCAAGACATCTGCAACAACTGGAAAGGCCTCAGAAATACCTCACTAAAAGAATCACAGTCCTAAAGCAGATGGCCTACGCTGACCACCTTAAAAAACTCCAGCTATACTCTGTCACATATCATCTACTCATATCTTTGCTTAACATACAATGTCATGTCAAACCCAGAGCTGTTGGACATGCTACATTTAAAGAAATCCCAATCCCTCAAAGCCACATGCTCCAGGGATCTAAACCTTGTCATCACAATAAACAAAACATGCTGGCGGGATAGGTTCTTGACCCAGAGACTCCCCAGACTCTGGAATAGATTGCCCATACATGTCAAGCAGAGTACCTCTTTGGCCCTCTTCAAAAGGAACCTTGACGATTGGATGGGAGAAAGGAAATTCACCCCAGGGATCACATCAGTTGCCCTGCTAGACATGGGTCCAGGGAAGTAAATAGTGTGGGAAGAAAGAGCCAGGGAATTGTTATGGCTAGGCTTATATAGGCCCTAGGGCTGATAGCCTAGTACCAACCTATGAAGCTATGAACCTATAAAGCATGTGGGGTTAAACAGAACCAGATTTTATTTTATTTATTTATTTATTTTACATTTGCTTACCAGCATGGTCCGACTGAGATAGTGCCCATTTTCAGCGGAGGCCTGGGGAGAAAGCTCCAGTAACAGCTTACATATAAATTGTCACAAAAAATGATAATATAATAGACACAAGGGACAAAATGAGTGCAAACACAAATGCAAAAATGTAAAAAAGTATACACAATAATCAAGTAAAACAAGGTATTAAACAGTCAGCAATAGACAAAAAAATATATGGTCTAACTTAAGTTTGTAGAAAAACATAAATAGTGGATAGTTATTAGTATTTAATTGTTAGTCTTGCTGTTAGGAATGTGACTACTAATATAGGAGTAGTGTTGGTAACAGAGATATGCTAATAGAGTTAGTACATACAATCAAATTGTATAAGTAATGCTTAAGCTAGTGTTTAACCTGGGGTATTACATGTGCAGAGCCAAGATTCATATAAGTGTCTTTTGAGAGATATTTTGAATTGATTAAGATTGCTTATGGATCTAATACTATGTTGTTGTTGTTGTCTTTCGGCTTTTCCCAGTTAGGGGTCGCCACAGCGGAACTCCAGTCCGCTAATAATTGGCAGTAGATTTTTACATGCCGAGTTGCCAGCCCTGATGCACAACCTTCAACGAAGGTGCACCCATTCACGCATGTCTCCACACAGAAGACTCTTTAGCTGAGAATTGAACAGGACGACGTCTTACTGTGAGGGGATCTAATACTATGTGGAACGGTACTGCAATTTTTGGCAACAAAGTTAAGAGTAAAGAGAGTGACCTGCTGTATTGGATACTTTGGTTACTCGCAGTAAATCTTTGTTAGATGATCAAAGAATAAGATTCTTTAGAGAAGGTACATTATCAGGATTATGTATTATTTTATGAGCCATTATTAATTGGTTATAGTTTAGAATATGGGGTAATTCCAACCAAGAGAAACTCTTTAGGCATTGACAATGATGGGTTGAGTGTGTGGAATCTGTTGCAAATTTGGCAATCTTATTGTAACATGCTTCTAATTTACTTAGTTCAGACTTGTTGAGATTGCCGAGTATGGGGGAGGCATATAAGAGTGAAGAGAGAAGGTGGGCTCTAGCTATGGCTATCTTTGCAGTGTCTGTTAAGAAATTTTTGTTTCTATACATTGTTCCCATTTTCTTATGAATTTTTTGATTGTGTTAGAAATGTGTATATCGAATTTTAGTCTTTTGTCGATTATGACACCTAATAATTTTGTTTTGGAATCTAGGAAAATCCTAGTATTATTACTGGCAGTGATATAAATGTTAGAGGGGAGGCTAGTAGGTTTAGATGGATGAAAGATCATAAGTTTAGTTTTATTAGTACTGAGAATGAGTTGTGAGCTTGCTAGCCAAGTTTCAATTTCAGAGAAGGCCTTTTGTGTAACTGTATAAAGTTGAGTTATTGTGGATGCTGCACATATGAATGTCGAATTGTCTGCGTATTGTATGACAGATGCTTGAGAGGAGGCAGTATTAAGTTCATTTATGAATATACTGAAGAGGATGGGCCCTAGGATTGAACCCTGAGGGACTCCAAATGTAACTGGAAGGAGTGGGGATAGATCTTGCTTCCATTTCCCAGCTTGCTGGTGGATAGATAGATAACTTTGAATCCAGTTAACAGCATCAGGGTTGATATTAAGATTTTTTAGAGTGGACAGTAACTTGGGATAGGAAACTGTATCAAATGCTTTGGAGATGTCCAAAAAGACTGAAGACACTATTTTACCATCATCTCTGAGTTTATTTATAGTATTAGTGAAACATAGAACAGCTGTAGTAGTGCTATGATGTATTCGAAATCCATGTTGTGATGATGAGAGGAGATTATTGTTTAAAAGGTGTTTAAGAAGTTGGAAGTGGATACATCTTTCCAGAATTTTCGAAAGTGGTGAAAGTATAGCAATGGGCCGGTAGTTTGTTAATTCTGTTGAATTACCTCATTTGTGTAGTGGTGTAATGTATGCAATTTTTCAAATATCTGGGACATACTGTTCTATTAGAGCGGTTTACAAGTATTAACACAGAGAAGGCAATAACATCTGCTGTTAATTTTAGATACCCTGCTGGCAAATTATCTGCTGCCAGAGAGGTGGGTTTCAACTTCTTGATTAGTTTTGCAACAGTTTGTTTTGGAACTGTCTGAAATGAGAATGTGACAGTGCTATTGCTTGGAGTGCTGGGTGTTAGTATCGTGGGAAATTTGCTATTCTTTGTCAGGGCTAGTACACTTTCAGTGAATAAGATGTTAAATTGTTCAGCAATATTGTTTGTATTATCAGATAAGTTGGGGGGGGGTGTGGTTTGGCCAGGGTGAAGTATGTTATTGACCGTGTTCCAGTTTTTGTATATTAATTCTATGCTTCCACTGTAAATTAGAATAGTAATGTTGTTTGTCTAATTTGATTTGGTGTTTGGCCCAATTTCTAAGTCGCTGGTAAACTAAATGGCTTTGGAAGGTTCTATTTTTAGCCCAGGTTTGCAATGCTTTGTCTCTTTGTTTTAGAAGGGTACAAGTCTCATAGGTTAACCATGGCATATAGCTGGCCTTAACATGAACTATTCATGGAGGTGCAAGTCTGTTCAATATAGTAAGGAAGGTGTCATTGAAGTTTTGTACAGCAGCATCTAGGGGTAGTTGTTTCAGAAGAACCCAATCTAGTTTTTCAAGAATATTAATTAGAATCTGTAAGCTAAAATGTTTGTTGTAATGGACTTGGAGAAAGTTGATTAGTTTAGTAGGGTTACTGTGATTCCTCAGTAAGTAGGTTCCTAAGTGATCTGAGAGACACCCAGCTATTTGGTATATTTGGTAATAATGGGGTTTATTAGTTAAGAACCAGTCCAAAATGGATTGTTTATCTGTTTTCTAGTTGGGTGAAAAAATATTTGAGAAAAGCCATGGGGATTTAGATAGTTGTGTGGGTTGTCAGAGTTACATGTCATCCAGTTTGTGTTAAGGTTTCTTGCAATAATGATTTCCTGTGATATGGCTTTTGTGGCATTTTGGAGTATGATTTCAATTGTAGAGGAATTGTTTCCTGGAGGGATGTAGACAGCTATTATATATATGTGCTTGTTCCGGTTTAGTTCTAGCCTGGTTATGAGTATCTCAGCATTGTTAATGTTAGATATGCTTATGTTTGCAGGTTGCAAGTTGAGTGAGTTCTTGAAGAGAATTGCCACAGCACCTCCCTTCTTTTCTAATCTATCAGCTCTAATAATATTGTAACGGGGGGGGGGGGTAATTTCTGTATCTAATATATGTTGTTTCAACCAGGTTTCGGTAAGGATGGTAATGTCAGGGTTGTAAAGGGCGAGAGTTGCATGGAGTTTTCGTATTTATTGAACATACTTCTAAGATTTAGGTGTAAATTATAACACATCCTGGCATAGGTCAACTAGGCGGCCGCCTAGGGCGTCGCTCTAGTAGGGGCACTTTTCCAGTATTTATTTGGTGTCGGTAGACTAGGATAGGGGCACCAGATGGTGTGGTGGGGGCGCCGTGGAGCCCTTTTGCCTAGGGCACCAGTTGACCTAAGGCCACTCCTGGGTGTAATAGGAGTACTTCAGAACTTTTATGTGGAGTAGGTAGCTTAATTTGCATCAGGGGCTTTAATGAGACCTTATGTTTGGGGCCTGTGTTTGGGTGTATATCACCACTAATCATAAGTTTGGCTGCTATATGACTGAGCACCTGTAAAAGTTTGAATAGTCTTTTGTAGGTTCTAAAGGAAACATTATAGAGGCTTTCATTTGTAAAGAACAGCTGGTATTGTTTAAAGTCTATGTATGTGGTTTTGAACACTGATGGGGATACAGAAAAACTGGTTGTTGTTGTTAGTATGGGATTATTAAATGTTGTTGTCTGCTTTATATATGGATTGTCTAGTTGGACATGATAAGTGGTGAGGTTAGATGTAATTGTGAAGAAAAATGTTAATATACGACCAAGTACAATGATGACAATATTTGTGTATAATAGTAGTAGAAGTTAGATTACTGTTTGGTAAGGTATTAAGAATGGGAATGACACATAGTCAAGCATGTATGAAATTTGTGAGGTGTCTACAGTGTGTGTTTCTACTGGGTAGTCATATAGTGAGAGTGTTCAAATGTGCTGTAATTTATTAGTAATTTGTAATGGGCAGGATGTGTTATAATTAGCTCGACAGATTGGGTGATTTGAATGTCAGTGGGTGTGGTGTGGTTAAGGATAAGTTACTGGTACCGGGGGGTGGGGTGGGATATGGGGGCAGGGTGAGGAGTGGAATGAGCCTGAGTGAAGTGAGGGAAAATGGAGCGGGCTGAGCCAAGATCCACGAAGAGGCAAGTTTATGTGAATGTCAGAACTGACCACGGACTGGCTATGAAGCTATAAGTCACTTCTTAACTATTAACGGGTGAAAAACAACTTGTCATTTGTATCTGTAAGCAATTGTGCCTCAAAGAAATTACAAAAAACACATTACAAGTGCAACTATATTACACTACTACTACTACTACTGCTATAAAGATATACCATCCTCTGCTGACAAAATATGTCTAAAGCAGGAATAGCATTTGAGCATTTATGGATAGTGTTTACTAACAAGAGGGGAAAAAAGGAAACGGAAGGTGAGTGTGGGTGGGCAGGGGGGGGCCATGCTTACAAGCCAAAGCGGACTGCTCTCCAGATGACTGTAAATTTTAACTCAAACATGTAGACACATACACAAAGTTAACTGTAGTTGTTTAAGCTTGGAGACAGCAGAGACCCAGACATGCGCTTTTCAATTAAAAATGCATCCACCTTTCGGGTAAGGGATAAGATGTTATTGCAGCTGATTGTTTTGACTGGAGTTAAGTTGGAGAGACACTGAATGTTTCGTGGGGCCATTTGCTGGGTAGATGTGATTTAAAAGATATATTAGATATATTAGGAATGTAAAAATAAGCTACCTTGATGGAATTTCAGCATTAACAACCTCTATAATAAAAGAAAAAAATAAGGCCTATAATAAATTAAGATCTATCCACATTAAATACTAAATCTAAAGTAAGATAAAAAAATCTGACAGTTACCATTAGGAAGATCAAAGCAGAACACAAATTAAGATCAGTATTTGAAACTAAGGAGTATATAAATCATACCTCTCAAACTCTTCTTGCAAGAAAACTGGACAAAGCCTAAAATAATGGGGGGGTAGCAAAGGCCCAAATATAAAGAAAGATTGTAAATATTGCTCTTATAAACATAGAAAGTTGATAGAGTAATATGATTTGTGTTGTGTGCATTTTTCTGAAGGATATGAAGTCTGACACTCAAATGTATGTCATTATTTAGTGACTTCAATACCCTGTGATTTGCCAGAATACCACAAATTTTATGAAGAACAGACTAAAAATGTGAGGCAAAAATCTGGACATTCTGCAAAATCTGGAGAGTTGTCAGGTATAACATAAATCATACTTTAACTACATCAGACAATTGAGAAATGACACTCAACAATGCTTTGAATTAACTCAATGATATTACCTACTGCAACACTAAAATTATTGCTAATACACTACCAATACATTTGATACCATCTTCACGTAGGAAAAATTAATTGAAGTTCCATTAATTCTGAAGTTCCTTCCTGTTATCAAGATCATTGTGAAAGAAACATGTACTAATTGCACTGTCTAAAGCTAAATGCATTTACGCACCCCAATTATATATCTGGTTGCGTAAATAACAGCATCAAACACACTGTCTTTAAAGCATTCATAAAACTGTTTAAATTTGGCATAGCCTCAATGTTTTTCATGAAGTTTGAAAAATGGCTATTATTAGGCCCTCTATAAAAAGGGCTGTCCATCAGAGTCTGGGAACAATCAACCCATCAGTCTAACAAGACTAATTTGCAAAACCATGGATTATTTTGTGTCTGATTTCATAAGCTCCAGTACAAAAAGTCATATTGCTCTTGAGTGTCAATCATATAGTTTTGTCCAATGGAGGTCATCTACTTAATTTAGAAAACTTTTTTTTGAGAAAATCACTGAAACCGTAGGTAGTGACCATGCAGTTAATGCAGTACGCCTAGATCTGGCCAAGCCATTTGATACTATTCCTCATGAAGGAATTGTAAACAAGCACAGCTGGCCTTTGGTTAACTGGTGCCCTAGGGTAAAAGGTCTCCACAGCATCCCCCCAACACCACCCTGTGCCCCAATCCTGGTCTACCTACACCATCCAGATTACTGGAAAAGTGCCCCTGCTACAGCAGTGCCGTAGGCAGCTGCCTAGTTGGCCTATGCCTAAGGCCGGCTATGCAAGCAAGTTTAAAGGTGTAAATATATAGTCTTAGGTTGTAAGATGGATAGCAAACTTGCTGGCAGACAGATCCTACAGAGTTAAAGTAGCTAATTCTACTTTAGAAAGCAAAATGTTGAGTAATAGCATTTCTCAAGACTTGGAATTAATTACTTCATAATATTAGAAAACTCCAGACATTAACCATATTTAAAGAGCAACTAAGTAATTTATTAACAGTGAATACAAGTGCTATTGTTTTGATACTGGCTAAAACTTGACGCCATATCATTCAGCAATCATGTGAAAAACCTTATATCAAACTTCACTCCTCCCATACTAAATTGTGTAAATTTTGTTTTCATTACCATGACAATATGCCACTATTACCAATTTGTGAATATAATTAATTGTCATTACCTGGTTTATAGCTATTATGTTTTGTCAATATATTTCTATTAATGTGCTCTGTGATTATAATGTTATCTCTAACAAATTCATGACTAAAAGTAGTCTGTGGACTAGCCCACCAACCAAGATAATAAAGTAAATAAGTAGGTAAATAAATAAATACTGGGACCCCTTCTTTTCTGCAAGCTTTTCTCAGAATTTGAAACCAGTAACTCAAACATGTGAGCAAATACATTTCTTGATAACTACAGGCTGGTTGTTCGTGTTTACACAGCATCTGATAATGTGTTACTATGCCAATGGTTAACCCACACAAAACAGTTATGTATCAGGAACAGGCTTAAACTAAATCTAAAACAGTGTAGAACTGTCACATTTGATAAACAAACATCAACAGCAGCTTATAGTACAGACAACTCCACAGTGCAAACTGATATAGTCTTCAGAAGTCTCAAGTCTTTTGACCAGCATGTATTAACAGCAGTCAGGAAATCCTTCTATCTAATCTAATTAATAAAAAAGATATGTCATTAAGAAAAAGGAAATTATCATTTCTCTCTACTGAACTCTACTTAGACCAATTACAGCATATAATGCTCCCTTAAGTATGTATCTATCCAAACATATCACACAGCTAGAAAGACACCGGTGGTTGCTAAATGAAAAAAAATCATATAGGCCTGAAGATTTGTCTGTATATTCTGTCTCTTATAGACTCATGTGTGTGAGTTATGCCAAGCATTCCTTGCTGTTAAGGATCCAACCATCCTTAATCTTCTGCACCAAGAGAAAACATATAGCTCTACAAATACTCAAACTGAAAACCTGCATCTTGATGACAAATGAATAAGATACTCTGCAGAGACAGATTTGTTACTCAATACACCCCCGCCTTGGCCTAACCTTCCTTTGCATGTAAAGCAGAGTGATACTCTTATTTACTTTATGGAAACATTGATGACTGGATGGTTGCCTGAATAGTCATCAGGACCTGGGCTGATTTGTTCTCCTGAAGGCATAAGGCATACTATGTGGCTGGGTACTGGCAAGGCACTTATGGTCCATGCACTGGTAAGCCATGCAGCCTGTATAAATGTATAAAACTATAGAAATTCATGGCATTATAGTCAGAGAGTAGAGGAAGGGGAATGCCTTTTAGCTTGATACAGTTATCAGAGATATTTTTTCAGAATGATATCCAGTACATTTCTGCTCAGTTTCAGCACATTTATCATGCGTTATCACGTATTAGAAGCTGAGAGCTTTTGCATCTGATTACTGGCTCAGGCCTAGTTTTCTCAGTCAGTAGAGAGATAATTTAGCCTTTCAATATGGGGAGAATTATTCATTTATCAATGAAGAAATCTCTGACCACCATAACTGATACTTATTAATGTAGCTTCATACCAAAGGAAGTTATAAATCTGGCTAATCATATTCCTTTTATTTCCAATATTTTAAATTCAGAGTAACATAGATACATTTGCAGAAGAGGTAGTATGCCTATCAGCACATGCTTATAAGGCTTTTGACTGGTCAGGCAGGCAAATTATGTTTTTATTTCTCCTTAAATTAGGTCTCCCAGAAAACATTCAAATAATTATATGTGCTATCTTTCAATGTACCAAGAATTCTATAAAAATAAAAAATAACTTACTAAAATCAGTACACAACTGTTTAAGGAAATTGCTAGAAGCCTCATTAAAATTTGGCATTCAACAATAAAATAGCCTACACTTGCAATATTTTATTTCCAGTTATCAATCTTTAAAAGTCATTCAAGGTCTTTTTATTTTAAAATATAAGAACACCCTTAATAGGATATAAAATAAACATAGCACTCACTGACTTACAAATTCATATTAAATCTAGAATTAAAAAAAGAAAACATTTCAACTTACTGGAAATAAGTAGACACTTTTCCCAATGGATAAATCTATGACAACATGGACAGATCTGGACTAAATTCAATATGTTATTTTATGTGCCTGATTACAAAAGACTTGCTGTTATTGTAAGTGACTCACTCCCCTGTAAGACTGCCCTGATTCTGAAAAACTTGTTCTCGAAGTAAGTGACTTACTTCAGTATAAGGCCTATCTATAAACAAGCTTACACCAAGGGGGAGGCAGAAAGATCCCAAAATACTTTGAGAGTAAAATAGCTTCCTTTTGCCTAAAATGCATCCCCTCTGCTCAGTATGTAGATATCAAAACATGGATATTATCCACATGCTTTTATATTGCCCTGTTACTACAGAACTTTGACCTTTCATAAAAAAAATTGTTTCTCTAACTGAAAACATGCCTAACATACACTCTCCTTCACATTACTACACATACCTAACTAGTACTCCTAACTTTCCTTCACGTCCTCCCACATCATTCTCCAGCTCTACCTTACAATCCCCCTACTCTTCTACCTTACATTCTTAACTTCCTATACACATAAAACTCAGTTAGCAACAACCATCTCCTACACTTACACATCCAATAACCCATAACACTCCCCTCCCCTTCTTAATTTCTCCCTCTCTGTATAATATCTCCTACATACAACTTCATAAAATCAGAATATATACTCACACTCATACCTCCCCTAACTCAAGTACACATCCTTTACTTATTCCTTCTACCATTCTAAACCCACTCTATTAACTAAAACTCTTCTGCTAGATGGGGACATCCACCCCAATCCTGGCCACCCCACTCCTCCATACCCCACCACCATCCTTTTTCACCAACCTTACACCAACCTCCCACCTCCCCCTCTACTACCAAACACCTTACTATCTACTAAATAAATGTACAAAGTCTACTGAAGAAAATTACTAACCCGAACTCTTGTATAGCCCACTACTATCCACATATCTTAACCCTGTCTGAAACATGGCTAAAACCTCACATCTCTAACATTGAAATCTTACCTACCATCTATAACATCTACCGTCATGACAGACTCTCAAAAAGGGGGGAGGAATAGCAATCCTGTACTCATAGCAACTCAATTTATCCCCCTATCTATACCTTTCACAGACTTCCACCCAACTGAGTTACTTATGCTTTAATTGTCACTTAACCCCCCCCATGTTTTTCAGCTTTTCCCGATTAGGGGGTCGCCACAATGGAACTCCGGTCCGCTAATGATTGGCAGTGGATTTTTACAGTGCCAAGTTGCCAGCCCAACGCCCAACCTTCAAAGAAGACACAACCATTCATGCATGCACCTACCTGCATGTCTTTAGACATCACTGGACTGTGGGGAGGACATGCAGACTCCACACAGAAGGTGCTCCAGCTGAGAATCGAATGGGAGAACCTCTTGTTGTGAGGCACTTAACACCCCCCCAAAAAAAAAAATTGCTAAAGCAGTCATCTATATACCACCTGGAAATAACATACCCATCCTTGAAACTATCCTTTCATGGATCTCACTCCATGTACCCTATCAGACAATTATCCTTGGAGAGGTCAACATTGATTGGAAAAAAAATATCAACCAACTCTCCAAATCTTAGCATTGACTTCTAGCCATCCATCCATCCATCCAAACATCCATCCATCCATGCATCTATCTATCTATCCATCCACAGCCCATTAACCTTCATGGCTTCAATTAATTAATTACAGCATCCACCTGCTTAAATAAAAACAATAACAGTTCTGTCATGGATTGGATCCTTAAAAACTGAAAAGAAACGGTCGTGTCAGCAGACAGAAGTGGATGTCCAAAAACAGTTTATTCACCAAAAATCACAAGGGTGGTCACTTGTGTAAGGAAGGTAAGAATTGCTGAATGTATTATTTCTATGAATTCTAGACTTCAATCCCCCATTAACTCTGTCTAATCTAACATCCAGGTAGTCAATCCCATTCTGATCGAATTCGAATGTGAATTTTAAAAAATCTGTAGTGGAGTTCAAAAATTCAAGAAAGTCTGAAATAGTTTGCACAGGCCCCTCCCAAATGATAAACAAATCATCCAGGAAATGCCTGTATAACTTAATATTTTTCCAAAATTTAGAAGGGAACACATACTGTAATTCCCATTGTAGGAGAACAAGGTTAGCATAGATGGGGGCACATGCTGCCCCCATAGCTACCCCTCTAACCTGTTTAAAGGTTTCTCCCTCAAAATACACAAAATTATTTTCTAAAACCATCCTTATTAATTCAACCAAAAGATCAATATCAAAACTCAAAGTAGACTTTTTATCTTTCAGTAGTAACCAAAAGTAGTCTAAACCCTCAGACGGATTCTGATGAATGAGGGTTTAGACTACTTTTGGTTACTACTGAAAGATAAAAAGTCTACTTTGAGTTTTGATATTGATCTTTTGGTTGAATTAATGAGGATGGTTTTAAAAAATAATTTTGTGTATTTTGAGGGAGAAACCTTTAAACAGGTTAGAGGGGTAGCTATGGGGGCAGCATGTGCCCCCATCTATGCTAACCTTGTTCTCCTACAATGGGAATTACAGTATGTGTTCCCTTCTAAATTTTGGAAAAAATATTAAGTTATACAGGCGTTTCCTGGATGATTTGTTTATCATTTGGGAGGGGCCCGTGCAAACTATTTCAGACTTTCTTGAATTTTTGAACTCCACTACAGATTTTTTAAAATTCACATTGAATTCGATCAGAATGGGATTGACTACCTGGATGTTAGATTAGACAGAGTTAATGGGGGATTGAAGTCTAGAACTCATAGAAAGAATATGTTCAACAATTTCTACCTTCCTTACACAAGTGACCACCCTTGTGATTTTTGGTGAATAAACTGTTTTTGGACATCCACTTCCGTCTGCTGACATGACTGTTTCTTTTCAGTTTATTGGTTTTGTTTTACAGTCTGTTTCTGCTTACTTGATTATGGATTGGATCCTTGTTTCCAACCCAAACCTTTACCATAACCCTGGCACTCAACCTAACTCCATGAGTGACCACCTCTCTATTTGTGTGCAAAGACACAGTCTCTTCCAACTCCTAGGTCCCACCTATACAGAGACTGCCACAACCTTTCCTGATTTGATATTGAAACCCGTAATAATAGACTCTCATTAGTTAACTGTTGCAACCTCCAACACCTTCCTTACTTAACTGAATCTATCCGGAAACTAACTCACACTGACCAAAATAAAAATCCCACCTATTCCACTACTACCAATACCACCCCCTTCTCTTTTAAACCAGTCCCCACGGCTTGTATAAAATCTCTTCCGCTTAAACTTAAACCATGTTCCCCCTCTTCTGATAACCTACCTCTCCTCTTTCTTAAACTCTCAGCTGAATCTATAGCCTACCCCATCTCAATTCTTGTAAACAGATCTATACAAGAATCTACTGTACTTGACATCTGGAAATCTTTGTACACCATACCTCTACACAAAGGAAGTAACTCCACCGATCCTTCTAATCTCAGACCCATAGCCATTCTCTTCTCACTCGCTAAAATCCTTGAAAAATGTATACACAATCAGCTTCTTAAATAGCTAATTCAGTAAAACCTTCTGATCCCCACTCAACATAACCTTAGGCCAAATCATAGTACTTCCATTGGCCTTCTGTCTTTCACTCATACTGTCGCAGAAGCTAGAGACAAAAACAACTAGTGTCTCATCTATTCATAGACCTCTGAAAAGCTTTTTATACTGTTTCTCACTCTAAGCTACTAACTAAACTATGTGATCTCAACCGCTCTACCCCCACTATTCTCTGGTTCTCCAGCTATCTCACTAATAGGTTACAGACAGTCAGATGACAAATCATCGGCTCCCCTTTTCTACCTATCCAGACAGGAGTCTCCCAAGGCTCTATTCTAGGTCCTCTTCTTTTCAATATCTTTACTAACAACCTGCAATCATCCAGCAGCACCTCCTCCCTTATACAATACACTGACTAATCTGCTCTTATCTCTCTCACTCATCTTCATTCTATTACTCAAAACTCATTTCTCACCATCGAACAATGCCTTACTGATAAACAACTCATCCTAATCCTGAAAAAAATAACTTCTCTTCCTTGCTAAATCTCTCTCCCATCATAAAACTACCTTCACCATCTCATCTCTTTATAACACTATTATTGAAGCTGAATCACACACCAAGCTCCTTGGCACCATTATCGATGACCAATTAGAATTTGGCCTCCATATTCAACAATGTATTAAAAAGACACATCAAAAACTGGGTCTACTCTATAGAAATAAAAAAAAAATTCCTGTCCTCTGACTCCAAACCTTCTCTGGCACAAGCATTCCTCCTTCCCTGCCTTCTCTATGACTCCCCTTTACTTACACATCTACAATCCTCCTTAATAACCAAACTTGAACATATAACAAAAACAAAACAAACAAAACAAAATAGCTGGATTTGCCAGCAACCTTCCATACAAATTTCACCACTGCCTTGCTTGAATTCCCCCAACTACTGCTCCAATCCCAGGTACAGATCACTCACTCCTTACTAAATAAACCCTCTACTTGTCCTTCCCTCTCCTGTCTAGTTTCCCTCTACACTCCTACTCTCTGCAGCTCTAATCAACTCCTTCTTGACACATACAAACCTAATAAAAACATAGGCAAACTACTTTACAAAAGCACTGTGTCACAAGCCTGGAATAAACTTCTCCCAAATATTCAAAATATCATATACATTAACAGCTTCAAAAAGGAACTGAGGAACTACCTTGCAAACTTAAGCTCCTGTCCATGACAGTATCCTATCTACCCCCCATCTACCTCTCGTTACGATAAAACTCATATCTCTTAGGTATATAGATTGAATAAATTCTAGTAGGCAGATGAAAAGCTATCAACTGCTTCATTGTACTTATATTTTATGTAAATAGCAACACTTCAATGTTATGTTGCCTATCTAGATTGTTTTCTATAATTCAATGTAATGTCTATATGGATAGTAACTTATTCGCCCCAGACTTAAATAGGCATTTCATCTTGTTACTTACTCAAATCTATCTCTGTTCTTTATTAACATGCCATTATCTTGTATACTCTTTTTAATTAGTACAGCCTTGAATTTATGTAATTTTTTAAATTTGTACAGTCTTGAATTTATGTAATTTTTTGCATATTTTGGAGCTTTTCTCCTCGGGTCTCCACTGAAAATGGGCCTTTGGCTCAGTTGGACTAACTCGGTTTGGCAGTGGGCTGGCTTAAATTTTACTTTGGATACTTACAAAAGTGATAAGCTTTTACTGAGTATAGCAGATTTTGATCCACTACTTTTTACTGCAACAAATGTGCAGGAATTTTTTATTCCAAAGTTTTCTTTTTTTTTTTAATGATAAAATATTCCAATGGATACAACAGTCATCTAAATTCAAGAAAAAATACTTGTCTAGAAATTAACATGGAGATGTTGCAATAGTACAACTGTAAGCATAACTCACATATTAACTTAAACAACTTTTCTGATTTATTGAAGGGATGTATTACTGCAAATTTGATCTCCACAAAATGTCAAAGGTGGATATGTTTTCTTTGCTACAAGTTTGAATTCCCTTTTATTTTTTTGCTACATGTCTTATTAGCTTGTTGGATGCACTTTTCATTTATTATGCAGTACTTCTTTGTAAAAAATAATTGGTTCAACAGTATTGACTTTGTTTTGCTGATCAGACTTAATACTCATTTCATAATAAAAACATGTTTAAAAACAGGATGCAAAATAAAGAAAATCAAAGCTTAATATTTAAATATCCCTATAGACTATTATCTTATGCAGACCCACATTTTAAATTTCTTCGCTGGTTCTATAATAGGGTCCTAATAAGTAGTGCCAAGGCATGAGTATTTCATTCTTAAAAAAAGTAATTGCAAATGATCTTTCCTTAAATGACTGTATCTTTTTTTTTTTTTATTTAAATCTTACATATTTAGTTTTTATATATACTTGTTTCCCTCTCAGATGATATGATTCAGTTATTTGGGGGATAATTTAGCCAAAACTTTCACTGAAATGAGGATGTCAAAATAAACCTTAGCATGTGTTTGCAACTGATTTGTTTAACTGTGTTTTCTGCATCCCTGACCTAGTACAGTATGTTTATCAAGATTTTTGTCAATATAGTACTTTAGTCTGTTCAGTATTCTAGTAGTTGAGAATATTTATTATTGATTTCTGCCTTATTACTGTATCTTTGCAGCACTAACTTAACATCTAATATACTAGCAAGTCACTTAAAAATATTTTGGGACAATTTTTTATTTATTTATTTATTTTATTTTACATTTTTTGACCGGGCTAGTCTAACTGGATATATGTCCATTTTCAGTAGAGGCCCGGGGAGAAAAGCTCCAAGCACAGGCAGTAACAAATAATACAATATATACAATAGTAACATGAGTTATAGTACATTATTCAGATTGTACATGAGAGAGGCTAGTATAGAGTCTTATAGTAGGATTAAGCTAAGATCAAATACTGAGACAAACAACACATGAGAGAATAAAGAGAAATATATATATAAAAGAAAACAGTATAGAAATTCACTTCAGTAATGATACAGATAAACTTTACATAAATAATTTCTTTATCAAACTGTGGTCATTTGTGAGTTACTTACAAGTACAATAAGAATAAATCTGTAGGCTTCTTTTGCCAAACAGCCTGATCAGATATATCACCTTTATCCAACTGCATACATCATTCTTTGGGCTTTATAATAGTGTGCATAGAAAATCAGAAAGCTGTTGATGTAATGACTTTTGTATAGCTAAGAACTTCTCAACTTTTTGTAAAGGATTGTTAAAATATCTATGAATCTGCCTTCATAACTTAACTAAATGAGATATGGAACTTGCATTTACAAATTATTTTATTTAACATTTGTTTATTGGGAATGTCCGACTGGAACAGAGCCCATTTTCAGCAGAGGCCAAGGAAGAAAAGCTCCAGATGCATGTCTTTGGAATGTGGGTGGGAACCATAGCACCCACAAGAAACCCACTCAAATGCAGGAAAGACATGTAGACCCCGTACAGAAGGCATCCCAACTGAGAAATGAACCAGAGAACCTCTTGCTGTGAGACAACAACATTAACCACTGTGCCACCCTTTAATCAATGATCTTTATTATATTTAAATATGGCTACAGTATAAAACATATAGTATTTGACTCAGGAACAAGATTATACAACATATAGCATTTTTAACACAGTATATTTAATTCCTGTCAATATGGGAGGAGCTGGTTCCTTTAATAAGCTGATGTAGATTTTGAGAATTGCAGAAATATTTTGCTGGAAAGTCCACAAATATAATTGTGATTGACACATAATTAGTGGTTTATGAATAATTTTAGTTGTTGTTTATGAATAATTTAAATGTCAATATTTCTTTTTTCATATGAAGTTTGGATTTCAGACAAATTTTGTTAAGATTCAGAAAAAATAGAAGTAATTGTTTTTCGTTTTGTTTTTGCTTCTATTAAACTAAATACATTATTTTGTCTCTCTAAAATCAGAAGCTTCCATCTCTGTTTCAATTACATATTTGGTGGTACTTTTCTTCCATGTATATTGCAGTTGAAACAGTTATTGTATAATGATTTATTTTTGTTTCTCCTTAGGATTTAACTTCCATTCTGTTTGTGCAATGACACAATAAAACATTGCAAAATTGTAGTTTGCATTACTTAATGTAACCTGGATAGGTGGTACTTCATGTACACAATTTGTTTCTATAACCACTTTAGAAATACTGTCTTGTGTGTTATTTACTGTAATCTAGATACAGGGTTCATTATGGCCATAATATGTTTTTATAACTTTCCTTTTGAAAGACTGACTTATAAAAAAGGATGCACTACTTCCTTGCACAATGACCAAATTAAGTGGTTAGAGTTGTAACCAGAAGTTTATAGAATGCAAGATAAGCACACACCCTAATTCCCTCAAATGTTTGCTAAGCTTCGAAGCATTTCTCCCTTTAGGATGTAAACAATGATGAACCCCAACTTCACCCTTTTATCTCAGGGGTTTAGCTCCATTAATCGACCACACTCAAAAAGGCACTAGAGGAAGAAAAAAAATTGTTTGACATCCTAATCCCTTTTGGTGAGAGATGTAGCCTGTCCCCACCAAACTAAGCTGGATCCAACACATTTCTTCCTAAATGTAGAGGCAGTGAATCCTTCTGGATCTACATTTTGATCTAAACCCAGTGCTGAAGCCAAAAATCTACTCCACGTATTTATGCGCAAACCTTACTGAAGGAAGAATCTCACTATCTGTAATGGATGTACATGTCTGGATATGGCCATAATTAGGGTCTATGTTATAACAGAGAGCAATCAAAAGATTGAACACTGTTTTATGAACTACAAAAGAATGAAAACAAAAAAGAGCGAACAGCCAGTACAGCAAATTTTTTTCCCAGGGAAAAAATTTCGCTGTTCCCAAAAAAAAAAAAAAAAAACACTAAACACTATTTTAAGTGGGGGGCTTCACTCCCCACATCCCCCTACTTACATATACCAACTCCGAGATCTCACTACAGTGCTGAGAACGGCAAAGTGACGGAAGCGGCCAAGCGACTTCTTTCCCAGGGAAAGAATTCGCTTAAAAGCCACTTCGTCATTTTGCATTTTCGGCATTTACAGTTCAAAGAAGACTCATTCGACATAATGCATCTTCGTTCTTCTGACAGGAACCCCATAATTAGCCATATACCTTTGCATCAAGGGGAAGGAAGTGTACCCAGTTTCTTTGGCAGTCAGTGCACAACTATGAGGTTAAAAACATTACAAGAACCCCAAGATATGTTTAATGGTCTTAGTAGTATCAGTCATTTTAGCTCCAGGAAACAGGCCACTGTGACTGTCTCCTGTTTTATGAGCCTGGGTCAAGGCATCTGTTTTTAGCATTTTATTATTGTTTCCTGGCAAAAAGGCCTATCAATTTTGTCATACAGGTCTGCAGTAAAGTCTCCTATTAACTAAATGCATTCCTAGCTTACTAGTTTATTCTATTGCTGAAAAAAAGTTCTGAAATAAATCTGGAGACGTGAAGTATATACATTGCCCAGGATAAACATAATATCCTGTATAGTACCTTTCCAGATAATTCATCTACCAATATTTATAAAGAGTATACATTTTGAGTTTACATGCAAAGATTTCTGAAATAGAGGGCATCCTCCCTCTTTTTCCTCCACTTGACTTAAGATAAACATATAATAATGGGACGTCTTTATGTTTCAGCTTCCAGGCAGGTCTTATTTTAGTTTTGTTTAGTTTATCGTAAAAGAATCACATTCTCTTCTTCTCTGTGCATCTTTTGGAAAATGTGTTTTCTTTTAATCAAATAAGCACCCCCCCGATTTTTCATGATCTAACCTGTTGTGTTGTAAATCCTGCTTGGCAATGCTATAGGTTCCCCTCCCCACATGCCAAGCCATTCTTGTTCAGGGGTTTAACTACTGGGTAGAAAGAAAATTCTTTAGGCATCCTTGCATTTTTTTATAAGAGTGAAATATGCAGATTTTGTATATAAAGTTTGCATTGTGTAAAATGCTACAGAGAGATTACATGACATCATGCAGACATGGGACTTCTCCAAGAAAAAGATCAAATACAGGTATATACAGTGAATAATTACACCGTTAGTGTATTAGAATGCTGCAGCTGGTTTTAAATACAAATAAACCTTGATTAGTGTGATAGGGGAGCTGCCTGAGTGGAGTGCTTAATCAATAAAAACCTGTTTAACTGTACTACTTGCTACTGGCTATACGTCTAGTCTCTTATTTGATTAGCCAATATTTTTGGTCTATGGAATATAGTGGGAGTGTAAACATATTTAGTCTAAATGGAATGCATTCAGGAAAGTGTATTTCTATGATCACTGACATGAACCAGTGAAAGAGGCGTAGGAGTGAATTTGGAAGGCAAATTAAAGTAAGGGGTGGAGAACCCCATCCAATGAGATTTAAGAATGTAACTGGAGCAAAGTGAGTGTTTGAAAAATGTGTTTCTCACATAAATACTTGATAAAATTCAGATGCAATTAGTTAAATTTGGGAGATGTACTACTTTTACACCAAATCTTAGTAAAACAAAGGATTAAATCATTCATCATAAGAATAGAGGATTATGTGATGAAAGTAAATCATGTTTTAAGGTAGAATTACTTAAACATTTATGTGCACGCACACACACACACACACACACACACACACACACACACACACACACACACACACACACACACACACACACACCACAAACTCAGTGACAGTATGTCTGTAACCGATATAGAGATTGTAAGTAAATAATGTAACATACAATGTAGTTTTGGAAATCTTCATTAATGGAAAATAAAATTATGTATTAGAAACTTCAGTCATTTATCTAAAAGTGTTCAGGCTGCAGTCAGAAAAAAATACGTAACATTATAAAATGAGCACATTTCACCTTGAGGAACATTATCAGAAGCTGTGATTATGTGCAATGCTCTAGCTGTTCCAAGAGAGGGCAGCAGGCACGGGACTGTACTGAAGGATTTCATTTGATTCAGACCCTGAAACTTAACTGAGGCACTTTTTTCTTTCCATAGACTGATTTAACAAAAACGTCTTTTACAGCTGAAAAAAATTTCCTCACCATGCGAAGCATGAACAATAATCTCTGTGACTGCTCCAAGATGTTTTATGTTGGAGGTTGCAGCTTGATATAAAAGTATCTTTGTGTTTGCTTTCAGTCACAAAACCTGTTATACGATGTTCAGTACTGTGTGTAACTGCTGGACTTGTGGGTGGATGCTTCAGTAAAATGCTCCAAGATGTCTTGTACTGCAGTCTATATCAGGATATAACAGCTCCCGTTTGTAGTTAGATAGCTTTACTTCCATTAAATGCAATAGGATGAACCTTGCTCTTTTCTGTTAGTCAAAAATGTTGAAGCGACTGCCAGGTAACACCACACAATGATAAGCACAACCCTCAATGACTTCCTGCATAAATTCCCCTCTGTGGACATAGCAAGCTCTTTCTGCGATCCTGTAAATCTCCACTTTATCGTCTCCTTAAGTGTTTTGTCTAATCTTATTGAAGCTCGTCATTTTTATCAAAATGATATTCCATATTATTTTAAGTGATTTCCAGCTTCCTTGCTGTAGAGCTGCTGATAGCTATCTCATGTACCTTGTTACCAAGTCTGCATTCGTACAAATTGCTCTGGCTTCTAGTAGGTTGAACAAAACTATACATGGGTAAACTCTCGGCTGTTTCTAATCATTTACCCATGGTAATATTTTCATCTTGGAGAGGTTATTTACAGAGGTATAGCTCCTTATGCTTACTGCTCTCTTTGACATGGATTATGCAAGGCATACTAGTGTGATAATTTGGGAAATGTTCTCCTTATCTAGACATAAATATCTGATAAACTCCAGATGCAATTACTTAAATTTAGGAGATGTACTACTTACTTTTATACCAATTATTAGTAAAATGAAGGATTAAATCATTCATCATAAGAACAAAAGATCATGTGATGACAGCTGTCCATGATTGCATAAACCTGAAATAACAAATGAGGAAGAGACACCTGACTGGGACAGCTTGACACAAATTAACACCCGGAGAACTTGTACAGAAATATAAAATAGTATGGCATAAATGTAAAACTGAGATGGTTGCTGCTAAATCTATCTACTTAAGGCAGAAACAAAACCCCTCTTGTGGGGTACATTTCTGGAAATGAAACAATCACGTTGTAAGTAGTAATTCAATGTTCATCTTGGGCACTTGTTCTTTCCTAACATACATTATCTCTCATCTCTGCATTTATCAAACTTGCTCAGCAATTTCTTCAAAAATTTGGACTCTGCTCCACACAGTCTAAGCTTGCTGTAGTATGCTATACAAGACTCAGCTGGCATCTAGTCACAATGTTTTTATATCCTTACAGAGCACTAAACTGATACGGTATTTTCTGCACTGAATGTTTCTTGCAAAATTGCAAGATCTGCTTAGACGTGAACTCATGTATGGATTCCTTAGCTACATTATGATCTGCTGTTAAATGCTGTGCTCTCCACATAATACATACGTATAATAGTCCAATGAAAATGAACATCTTAGGTTAATTCATTTAGCAAATAATATATGTCATCATTCCATGACTATAGGTGGAACAAACTGCCAGTGATGGCTAAATCTTTGCTAAATGCATTAATTTTACACTTCTGAACAGGAACCACTGACACCTCTAAAAACAAACTTCATACTAGACACTGTGCTTATTCTTTTAGAAATCTAGAATGCATTCACGTAAGGCTTCCATTCTCCCTAATAAGAAGCAAAATATTTTCTAAATCTGAGTCTTTGATGTGGAACTCTATGCCAAAAAATGTGTAAACGTAACAATACACAACAATTTATTTTTGTAACAATTTAAGATTTAAGTTAAAGACAGTTATCCATACATGGGCTTTATCAACTAAGGATAAGCTTGTTGTTATCACCTTTCAGATACAAACACATAATTACTCAAATGTGAACCTAATATGACCTGTCCCATGTCTATGATGTAAATAATTGCACACTGCACATACCGTAAAATTACAGTTTTAGTCACAGTTATTGATACAGGCATGTTCTTAGAATGTTATGTCTGCAGTCATGTATACAACCATTCCCATTCTATACTGTATTTTGGAGTATTGTTAATTCAGCAAATTACAATAACCTCAAAATTATATGTAAATAGCAGGAGTATGGGGGTATACCCACACTGCTAGTAAAAAAAAAAAACACACTCAATGTGTAACAGCAAGTTTCCTACTCACTGTTATTTCGCTAAGCTCTCACTTAATTTTTAGAGTTTCAGGACTCCAAGTAACAAGTTTTAAATTTCCAATAGGTTGCCATGTCTACAGCATTTGATAATGCTATAACTATTATGTACTGTTCATCACAGTATATGCCTGCATACGGTACCTATCAGATGGCTTGTGACTGAAAATGGTCCTTTTCAACAACACACTTGCTGAACTAACAAATGTAATAAATAATGGTATATATATATATATATATATATATATATATATATATATATTTAAAGGGAAAGAAGTGGCTATAATCAGTTCTGTATAGGTCATCTGGTCACTGTTTTTCTTAGCCATCTTGGTACTAGCAGCATGCCATATTTTCTGTTATTCAAGTTTTTATATGTCTTTTGTTTTTACTTAAGAGTATCTTGCAAATAATAGCTGGCGATTATCTGTACTATTTCATTTTATGAACATTTCAGCTGTTAGTGTTTAGGCTGAAAGAACACACCAAGCTTGAAAATATGCATTTCCAGAATGAGTATTCATTGCCAAGCATCTTTTCAATTATTTGCAAGAATTTCTACAATTTGTTTTTGCTAAGAATGATGATGAGTCAACTTCTAACTACTCAAACTGCAAGCAAACCTGTCATAAAATTGACAATCCTTGATCCAGAGATTTGACTTGTGTCTCACTCTTAACAACTTCAGTCTCAAAACTCAAAGTTAAGTAAACCATGTTTTTTTTAATACTGCAGGCAAAAGAAGTCATTAATCATTTCATATCATTACTGTAAATGTGAAAAAAAAGCAGTTTGACAGTACTGATAGCTAAATTCCAGGCATATAATAAGCTGAATAAAAGTCTATCACATCAGATATTATTTTTTCATCAAAAACAAAGGAGAACAAGGAATTGTTGGTGTATATTTGACAAATTTGAGCCACAAGGAGCATCATTATGAATTTTGAGTTCTGTGTGATTCAATGATCAAAGACATAATTGTGTGAAGCATAAATACCTCCATAAGAAGCGGTCTGTTGAGACAATCAAACCAAATATTTTTAAAAGACATTGAAAATCATTGAGCAAGTGGACTGTTGAATGTATACCTATTGATCACAGACATATATAAAACTAACATATAAATAGAGAATTAGGTGAAAACTGATAGTTTGTGGGATTAATAGCAGTAACAAAAAGGACTACACAGGATATTAAAACAATATCCAAGATGTAGTTTGCAGCAAAACGTAGCAAGAAAATGCATCCATTACAAGCACTGTAATCTTACTAACAGAAAATGTGAAATGTAACATTACATTTGAAGAATGTGCTCTGCAAGGAGCCGTAATGTGAGACTATAATTTAAGAAAAATAAGCAGACAGCTAAAATTGTGAAGACTTTGAAAAGTAATGTAAGAAGTAAGGTCTGATAAGCATTAACTTGTGAAAATTTGTCAGAGAAATAATTATGCAGATTGAAACTGTAAATCGATGATAAATCTGCTGTACTAACTCTTGATCCTGGATAAAATATTTAAAACTGTGATCAAAAAAGCGGCACTGAATTGGTAGCTAAATGAGTCCACTAGTGTACTTTTGCTTTACTCAGGATACAGACTGAAGAAATTGTCACAAGTTCATCTGAACAGTGCCTATTAGTTAAAAATAAGGTCTTCATGCTGCTGTTAGAATAGCAACTCTGCATTCTCATTTAAAGCATGTTAAAATACATGGCAGATATGTATGTGTGACTTATGTAAAGATAAACATAATGAACTTCGACCATTACATAATTAAACTAACTGTACCACCAATGAAAATCACCATTTCAGCATGTAATAAAATGCATGCAGCAATAACTCATATAGCACACACACACACACACACACACACACACACACACACACACACACACACACACACACACGTATATATACCTATATAAATATGCATGTCTGTGAAATGCATTTATCATATATAAATGGAAGTCACAGACAATTTATATCCAAACTGAACTTCCGTATACATTTTATAATTATTCAGGATTACATGTTTAACTTTGGAATAATCAATATACTTTGTTTCTTAATGGTCTGCCATATTTGGAGAAGTTAACATGGCTATCATTGAATATCTGAGTTTGTTTTTGAAAGAGTGCTTGATTTACTTAAGGTTAGTTTGGATCCATGAATTCAATATTTATTTGTATTGATTTGTGTTGATTTCTAGGCATCAGTAATGCAGTTGATGTAGGTAATCTGTGTGATATGAGGTATTGCCAGCTATGCTAGGACAAATATGGCATTGGATGTGTAACATATGCCAGCATAGCTAGTTGGGGTTTTGTAAAGAATTATATATCATTTGTATATCAAACTGATTTGTACTGGTGCTCGTGTTGAAAATGCATTTGTAAAGCTGCATGCGTTAAAAATGTACCAACAGTGAGTCTGCACCTGTATGTCAGACTGTATTGTAACTGTTGAAATTAATATATTTTAATGGAGGATAGCGGAAGAGAAGAGGTTAATCTCAGTCTAGCTAACTTAGAAAAATAGTCTGAAATTAAATCACCTGGTTTAGGCCATAAAGATTGTATCTTACAGTTCTAATTGATGCCAGGGACAAAATGTCTGTGAAAAACAGGAACAGGACTTTTACTGTATTGTCCTTAGAGGTGAACTAATTTCGACCCTGGAAGGGTGGAAGTTTTTGAAATGGTTTCATAGCTTCCAGATGCTATAAAACATCTTAGCAAAGTTGTGTGTGTGTGTGTGTGTGTGTGTGTGTGTGTGTGTGTGTGTGTGTGTATTATGACACATATATGTTAGATTCTAGTTCAGTTTCTAGCAAAGGGGGTAATGAGGGAACCAGAAGTCAGATGACCAGCTGCATAGGATGTCATTCTGTAATCCAGCATGTTTTAATACTAGATAAGACAGAAGTCTCAGGGTAGTCTGTTTGTGAAACTGGGCAAAAAAGGACCCCTCAACCACATCATACTGCCTTTCTTTAGTAAGTGAACTAGGGACACAGTAATTCTTTAGATTATTCAGTAAAAAATATAGTGAGATTAGTTAAATGTTGTTTTTCTGTATCTGTGTGAATCTATCCATCTGTGTTAGTTTTAATATGTCCTGTGACTGAAACTCTGGTGTTTACTGTAAATAGATATTTAGCATTTTCATGTTCTTTTATTATTTATTATAAATATATTTAAATGTTTCATTGTGGCTGGTCTTTTAGAGAATATTTTAACCTTTGAGAGTACTTATATTTATTTGGTGACAATGTTGCCACCCCTGAAATCTTTGCTGTATTGGTCAAACACTACCATTTGTATTAGTGTTAATTTTACTCTGTATAAATGGGTACCCTTGTAAGAGCCTTAGAGTAGCTAGCTTTGGAGTGTTATGGTGGCAGTATCTACCATACTGTCTGGACAGAGAGGGCATAGCTAGTAAATCTGTGCCAGCCTTTTCCAGGTGTGTGTGTGTGTGTGTGTGTGTGTGTGTGTGTGTGTGTGTGTGTGTGTGTGTGTGTGTGTGAAAATCAAATCTCAAAGAGCGTGTCTGTCAGCTACTTGGAGCAGGGACAGAGAGCACTGGTTTCACAGACTGGGTGGTAGAAGACTTGGCTTGGAACACTTGGCTGAGGGCTCAACTCTACAGCTGTGGTCCGTGTAGAGTCTTATTTTGGGGCATGCAGACAGAGGGAAACTCAGCTCCAGGATGGTACTGTGTTTCCTGTGTACTCTTAAGGGAAATTGTGTTTGGTACAGAGAGCTCCACCTGAAATTACTGTGTGTATCTTTGTTCCAAGTGAACATCCCTCACCAGTGTCTGTGGTGATAACTGAGAGTCCTTGTTTACTGGCCCAGAGTAGGGATGTCACAATCTGCTTTTCAGCCTTCTAGCCATTAACAGTTGACATCCCTGCAGAAGAGTATTCCTATATTCATAATTTGCAAAAATCCAGTGTTAACTTTGGCAGCATTGCTTCCCTTTGAGATTCTTCACTGTTTGGATAGTTCTGTCCAGCTGTCCATTGATCTGAAGATGGTGTGGAATGAACATTACATGTGTGAATTCCCATTCATGAACAAATCATCTGAATTTCTGACATGGTATTACAGTCCACTGTTAGACATAAGAATATTAGATATCCTTGGTTCTACAGTTTAATATACTAATAACACTGAACTTGTTATTTTTGTCAGTTTGATTACTTCAGAGAAACTGGAATAATAATCCATGCATGCCCACACATGTTCATACATGGCTCTCAACTAGAACAAGCCTGTACCCACTTTGCTAACAGTCTGCAACTGCACATGCTAGTGTTCCTCATTATATCTGTTGTGCTATGCATAGCAGATAGCATAGCTCAGTACTACATATTCTATCTGAGCTGACATACCTGGTCAAAACACTATCTCTATATAGCTACATTACATGTTACTGCAGATGCAAGTCATATACCTTCTCAAGGATATATTTTTCATTGACTCGAAAGTATGAATTTGTCATCTTTGAGTATCTACCCTTGACACACTTTCCTCCTTCAATAGAAAATGCCTGAATTTCATTTTCTTAATTGCTGACATTTGCTCAGACCAACCTTTCACTGTAATATTTCATTAACTATATTTCTAAGTATTAGTACAGCTCTGATTTGTTTTACCTTTTCTTCTGCCATTGATAACAGCAGTATTACTCAATGGATTTCTAGTTCATCTTGCAGTTCTGCATGATCTTCTGATATGTGTGCTTTATGTAATGCCATTTCCCATGTATAGATCCTTGGCTGGTTTGCATAGCACTTTCAGATCATACTTCTGCTGCTTATATGACCTCTGAGGTGCGTTGTACACATACATTTTTGAATATTTTTTACAAATGGTCTGTGGTTTGTTTCCACCTGAACTTCTTTACCATATACATGTTCTTAGAAGTTGTCAAAGCATGCCCTTTCGGACAGTTCCTTTTTTATTTAAGTACAGCTATTTTGTGCATTTGTAAATGTTCTTTACCAACAGGCAACTGGTCTATTCTTTTATGGGATTAGGACTCCTATAACATTCTGACTGGACTTTACTTTTGACACAACCAGTATATTTAAATCATAGTCTTCAAAAGTCTTCTGTGTGGCATTTGGTTTAGAGGATTAAGGAGATGTTAACAAGACATTTCCTGTGGTCCAGTGGTGCAAGGTTCAATTCCTCTCTTCTTCATTACCTAACTTTGTGACTCTGGGTAAGTCATTTAACCAGATACTGCTCCCAAACTGAGTTTGAAAAAAAGGTCCATGGAGATCAGTGCTCTACTACAGAAAACAAGTAAAAATAAAATACAATTTAAGGTGACCCCTGCCATTGGACATGGTAAAATGGAAGAACAAACTTACTTAAACTAAGCATGTGCTGATGATAATTTTGTTGAAATGGGTGGCCTAATGCTTAAGGTGTTTGCCTTACAAACACAAGGTGCAGGGTTTGAGTCTCGCAAGGGATAATTGGCTAGGTTTAAAATGGCTAGCAAGGGCAGTTAGCCTAGTGCTAACCTATGAACCTAAACCTATGAACCTAAATACTAGAGTGTATGTGACTAATTTCTTAAGCACTTTAAAACTCTTGTCTTGTTCATATTTTCATTATCAGGTTGATTTCTTAATTTAACTGCCTTCATAGAGGCATAGTTGCATCTGATACCCATCCATTCATCCATCCATAACCCGCTTTTCCCATTTTTGTACAAGGGATTGGGCTGTCACATCCACAGTCAACATCATGCAGAACCAATGTTCACACCAATGGGTGGTTAAGCCCTGCTGCTGCTGTTCTTATCTCAGATATGCCAGATATAAATAATGTAAAATACTACATAATTCCTATGTAATTTCTGCTTACCTCCTGGCCTTGGCATTTGCACATTTGCTTGGATTTTTTTCCAGATCATGTTTTAGCCCTTCTAACAATGTTATATGACCCATGTATTTCAGATTTGTCACTCCGGTTTTATATTTCTTTTATTTAACTTGAAATTATTGTACATTAAGGTACTCAGCAGTTACACATGTCTCCTGCATTGCTCTTCTTGTATCTGGTTCCCACAGTGATATATCACCAATTATGGAAAATACAGCTTTGGATCTAAACCTAACAATACAGCCAGATACTCATTCTACTCCTGCTGTATCTCCAAACTCTGGAACTCCTCACACATCAGTTAAAACAAATTTTCAAACCAAAAATTTTCAAAGCTCAACCGAAACAATACTTCACTAACTACTGGCTTTGAACTTGCTCATCCCCAGGCTAATACCATAATAATCTTACCATTTCTCTGTACCTGCTCTTTACTTTTCGCAAATTTTTTCTTAATCTTGAAAAATTTCCTAACTAATTGCTGGCAGCTTTAATACCTCCCTCACTTAATCATATCTTTCTCCTGTAATATTTCACTTTCTACCTCATCTACTCTCAGATATCACCTATTATATACTAAATACAATCTATCATCTAAATCTATTATACTGCTGTCTACAAATGCTTTATCTTTTTATTATACAGTTCAATGTATGATTGTGCCCTTTTATTCTAACCAAAGTTAATATATACATTTTTCTGTCCACATGTCAATATTATGACTTTTACATAAAACTTAAATCCCTGCACTAATTTTGTAATCATGCATATATGTGGGATGTATAGATAAAATTTGAAATAATTGTTTAATATATTTAAGCTGGTGAATTTGATAGTTTGATATCCCTTGAAGGCGAAATGCTGAGGTACCAGGATTAAAGCTGTTTGGTACTCCATTTGTGTGCTTTTGGATTTATCAGTTTTTTTTTTTGTTTTGTTTTTTTTGGTTTTGATAAAAGTAATTTAATTTCAGTTATTTTTCTGAAGTTTGCTTGACTGAAGATAACCTCATGTATTCCAGTTTCCACTGTTAAAAGATATACATTTAAATAGTTACAATAGTGCATGCACATTTCGGTTCTCTTCCAGTAGAGCACACTGTGGATCCATTTTAAACACAAGCATTTTACAAATAGCTTTTCTGCACACACATGTCTGTATAAGCAGTTTGATACACACATGATATACAGTTCCAATACATTTGTAACACAAGCATCCTAGATAGATCATTTCAGTAGTCACCAATGACATTTAATTGTTTACAAATTTACAAAATTCCAGCTAGCTGTACTGGCAGTACCTCCTTTTGTCATATATAGATATATATAGATATCTATATTATATATATAGATATATATATATTTTAAACATGAAACATCTTTATTAAATTATCAAATATGACACAGGTATTCTTGCATTTATATAAATGAAAACAAACCATCCTAATACAATTCCAGTTGCAAAAATTATACATTACAAGCAACATTGACACAATTGTAGTTGCAAACATTATACTTCACTTACAGTCTTTATATATACTGCCAGTCAAACATTACATGGCTCATTCAAATCCTGCCTTTTTTAAAACCTTGTTCCTCCTCTGTATTTATTGTTCCCACAATTTCCATTTTTGTATGTAATTTGATCCTACTTTTTTCTAAAGATCCCAATTACAGTTGCTTTCTCTCTGTTACTATATTCACTACTTCTAGTACAGCTGGTTTAGACTTTGATTTCCTTTTTCTAGTAATTGCTTTTTTGGCAGCCATCATAACTGGACTCAGCAAGGCTTTATTATGTCTAGGCAATTCCAATTCTGTATCATAGCTCAAAAATCATTTCCTTAGTTATAACAATTTGCTCACCTGGTATTTGTGACACAGCAGTTTGCATGGAATCTTTAAAATCTGCCAACTCATTACACTACCAGAAAATTATTTCCCAATTACCTCTTTCCTCCCCAACACACCTCCAACATTTGCTGTCTACCTGCGGAAAAATTCTCTGGAGTCTACTTGGGGTATAAAAATAATGTAAACACTTCTAAGCAAATATCATAAATCTTCTAGACTTTGTTGCATATTTGGAAGACATACATATATCCTCCAATTGTTTCTTTGTGAATTGCTTATCCACTCTCTTCCCAATCCTTTCTAACCTCCTTTGATTAATTCTTATAGTTATTATGCAATATTTTATATCCTCTACTAATTATTCATTTTTAATGGCAGCTTCTTTTCTAGATTCTACTAAAAACTCTACCCGTGCTGGTCTTTCATTTAGGACCCCCCTATTTATTTCTTTTTGCCTAGACTCTGATATCAATCCTTGATAGAGAAGGCAATATCTAACCTGCAGTCCAAATAAGTTCTTGGGTTCTTCCCATTCTATTACCTTTCCCTCTCTAGTTATTTGCACCCAATACCTTGGCTCAATTGCAAGTTTTCTCCAATAAATACCACCCCCCTCTTGCCTATTGCCTGTATCCCTTATTGCAGTCATCCCTATCTGCAGAATCTCCTTTCTCCAGTCCTATGTTGGCTTAGTTGTTAGAATACTTGCTGCTACTTTATGAATATAATATTCTGTATGATTATTGTTATTTTTCTTAAAGGTCTGCATCCAAATTCCCAGTCTCTCCTTGTTTCTTGAGCTTCCCCTCTGTTTCACCATCATCCCTTTCTAGTTTGAATTATAATTTTTTGCTTGTGCTATGTATAGGAGCCTTAACTGTGCTGCCCTGAAATACCCCTTGAAATCGAGTAATCCTAATGCATCTTGTTTTATTGGAAGAGTCAATTTAGGCCACTTGACTCTTGCTGTGTCCCCCTCCCAGATAAAATCTTTCACTTCTTTATTAATTGCTATCTACAACTTCTCCTCTGGTTGATAAAAATAAGCCTGCCCTATGTAAAAGACTAAAGGGACAAACATTTTAACTGCTTGTATCTTGCTATTGATATCCATACAACAGAGATTTCATTTTCTCAGTTTTTGTATTATCTTTTGTTCAGTCTTTCACATATCCTTAGCTGCCACACCAGAAACATTTTTAATTCATATTCCTAAATACTTCATTTTATCATGACCCTATAAATATGGATATCACTGAACCAATTTGTGTGTGGGTTCACAATTTATTGTTATTGCCTTTGTTTTAGCTGCATTCATTTTGTATCTCAAAAAGATCTGAAACTGTCTCAAAATGTTCCACAACACTAATTTCTCTTTCTGGTTTTGTCTGGTATAAAATATCATATGCAAATACAGCCAGCTTTTCTTGACTATCATACCAATTATATCCTTGGATTTCTTTGCCAATGGTTTTAAATATAAGACAAATAGCAAATGGAAAAGAGGGCACCCCTGCCTGGTTCCTCTGCTCAAGAAGAAATTACTGGACAGCACCCCAACCACATTCATTTTCACCTCTGATCCCTCATATATCCTCCTATTCAACCTTATATTTTTATCAGGGAATGCAAATGCTTCCATTGCCCTGCTCATAATTTCCCAGCTTACTCTATCAAATGCTTTCACTGCATCAAGACCTACCAACAACAGTGGTACTTTCTTACACTTTACAATCATGGTTTAGTATTAAAATTGGCCTGTATGACGCTGAGTCTGATGGATCTTTACCTTCTTTAGGTATCACGGCTACAACCATTTTCTTCCAGGATGCTGGTACTTCTCATCCTCTTAAAATGCTGTTAAACAAAACCTTCCAGATCTTTATCAGTTTCTTCCCTCCTAGCTTCCAAACTTCCAAAGGAATACTATCAGTTCCTGGGGACCTTCCTGTAGATTGGTTATACATCACCATTTTTATCTCATCTCTATCCTATTAGTAATGGAGTCTCATCTACCTGTATCTTGCCATATTTAATTCTTCCATAAACATTTACATTTGTACCTTTTCTTGGTTTCCATATTTCTCTGCTTTATACAGACTTTCAAAGAATTTCTGAAATATTTCTAATACTGCTGCAGGATCTCTTATCTTCCTTGTTTTAGGCTGCCTAAGCTTGGTGATACTCTTTCTTTCTGTTGCCTGAGTCATTGTGCTTAATGTTTTTGTGCTCTAGAGTTACCAAAAACAGTTATTTTATCCTCTTCTATCACTAATGGAGCTCCTCTTGCAATTAATTTAATTTAATTTAGTTTGTTCCAAGTATTATGCTGAATAATAATCCTGAAAACCTTTATCAAATTCACATGTTCAGTCAGTTTGTTCCAAGTGTGTTTACTGTAGCATAGCTATTTGCACTCTACATTTTTAATACACTTCACTACTCTTCCTTTTTTGTATTTATCTGCGAGACCATTAACATTTAAAGATATTAAGAAAGCATAATTGTCTTGAAAAGTTAATATTCCCACCTTTTATGTATAACAGCTTTTTTGTTAAATGTTTAGTTCCCGCTTTAATGTCACATGCATATACTGTTTGGAAGGTTAATCTTTTATACAGTTGTTTCTTGTCATCTCCATTTGAGCCTATGTCACATTTTACAAAGCTTTTTGCTTTATTGAAAGCCCTCAAAAAAGCAAACATACCCCCAATACCCCCTAAAACTTATTAACTTAACAATAACACACACAACTATGTACATTTTCAAATGTTGAAGTTTTACCCTCCTAAAAAGAAACAAATGCTCCAAACTGTCAGCCAGACATACAGACTTGAGATAACCTGAAAAAAAAGTTATCCATGCTAAGACACATGGTATAGCCTGTGCTTATTCTAAGTGCTACCTGGCTCTGTCTTATCTTTATAGCACTCTCAGCTGGGAAAACACTTGAATGCTTTCAGAAAACATTTTCAACAAGTCATTTCTCTATCAGATCGTCTCCTAGAGACATCTGAACCAGACATAATGCCGGTAAGCATATATTTGTATACTAAAAAAAAGCCTTATAATATTCAATATCCTTTTGCATTTACTTGCTTTCACTTAAAACGTGTTACTAGATTAAGCTAAGGGCCTTAACCTAGTTGCTCCCCTCTGCAAATCTGCAAATATGCAGAAACGCACATTAATTTTTCTTTTGTCAAGCTCTTTTAAGCATATTTTGCTTCTTCTTTGTTGTATTACATTACAGTGCCTATATATATATATATATATATATATATATATATATATATATATATATATATATATATATACTAATTTGGAGACTGACGAAGAAATCACTCAGCTTTATCACCTGCCCATTTCAACATCCTACATTTATTGGTGTTGCTCTTTTCTGCATATCACTTGATTACCATACTTTAGATACAGCTTTTTTAAAATAATTGTAAGCAAGGTATGAATATACTGCAGTGTAGAAATATGCTATTTACAATAAAAGAGATGTCACATATCCTGGTATATGTGAAAAATCTGTGTTAATGAAATACCAACCCTAAGAATAAAGACATAGTCAGTCACAGGATCAGACTTAAGGCTTCTGATAGTGAACAGCTTGTGTGTATGCCCCTCTATCTAAACATCAGTGAAAGCATATTTTCTTAAAAGCAATATACATATATGGTACTCATCTGGGGTTTGAATGTTTTAATCTCATCATGCTTGGTGGTACTGTTTGCGAAATGAGATTGTACAATATGGAAAGACTGCATACTGATTTAGTCAGTGGGGCTAGTTCTTGTACACTTATACTAAGGGAATATACTAATAAAGTGACTGTAAGCCTACTAGGATAGTGTGTTTGCTTGAATATGAAGTAAGTTATGGGAGAGGTTCTGGTACAGATTCTACTGACAAATAGGGAGTACACCTCAGACTTATTAATAATCATCCGAAAATAACTTTATAAGAGTGTTGTAATATGTTATCAGTTCAACTTAACAAGAAGCCAAAGGATTCCATTATGCTGAAGATCAGCAACTCTGAACCATTCATTGTTTCTTTTTTGTCACAGCTGATGACAAATATATTTATTAGAGTAAATCAACAGGCTGGCTTTTGCAAGTAAGTCTTATGTATAGGGGTAAACCAGATAAGTTACCAAGTATGACTGAAACTGATAAGAACTTTAAAATAAGTAAAAACATGTTTTATAAATGAAATCGTCATATACATGTATTATTGATAAAAAGAGAACCGCCTCACACCAGTGGCATTAGTAGACTGACATAATTAACAATGATAGTTTGATTGATAGATGAACAATGGAATTAAAATAAACAGTAAGAAATGAACAGCAGTAAAAGTTTATTATAGCACAGACACATAACAGTACAATCATAGAATGACTCCAATGGCAGGATTTATTCCCTGGGTTCTAAAACTGCCTTGTAGCAGGAAAGGACCAGTATGACACCCAGAGTAGGAAGTAGATTTCACTCAAGCCATGACATTGAACCTTTATATTTTGATTTTCTTGGATAAACTGGCTAGTCTGAGACTGTTGTACTGAGCATGGTTATCCAGGGTTTCAGTTATTGAAATCAGTTTCATGGATTCCAAGATACTCCAAGGCTATTGGGTTCTATGACCATTTACACCTTACCAGTAATCTCCATAAGCTTATATCTCCTTTCTGCAGGAGGGCCAAACCACTCAATCACAGAGCAAATATATTTGTGGATAATCATTCAGTCATCAAGGTTATGCTGAAAAGGAGATAGTGAGTCATACTCAACATGCAGAAGTAATTTACTACAGTGGTTTGAGAGGTGCCAAGTTAAAATAAGTTGTCTATTCAATATGTTTCATTTATCTGCTACTGAAAATTTAGGTCCTTGCTTCTAGTACTGGTGGAGACATTGGACTTGCAGAGAGAACTGGCTCTCTAATTGTGCATTAAGTATGGCAAAAGTTCCCCTAAGAAAAGTCTATATGACATGGAATAAAGGGACAGAGCTTCCAAGTTTTCTTGATAGCTCAGGAACTTTAGGCATATCTTTTCAGTTGTAACTTTCGTGTTTTTTCTGAACATTTCATATGTTTAATGAGATACATTTTGAAGGGGAAATGGACTTGATAAGTAGTCTGATCAATGTAGAGTACAAGGGTTTGTTTATGCCATTAAACCTTAATAACAGTCCGTTGGCAAGTAGCTGAGCTAAATAATCAAAAAACTGTCTTGGTAACTGCTGTCCCATTATGTTCAAAAGAGAGGAAATTATCAACCCAACTTTCCAGGTCCCTGACTATATTTTTGTTTGGAAGTTGAATGTTGTCTGTATAGTATGGTTAGGGACAGGCTGTCTACCAAAGATGATGATACTACATTTCTTAGCATTTAGTTTGAAACCATTTTAGTACACCAAGTGTTTACTAGGGGACAGTTTGTTCTTAAGAGTTTGGTTTTCAGAGGGTGACTTGATGGCAACCATATTTCGCAGTCATCTGCAAACTGTATTACCAGTGATCTTGGCTCATTGCTTGGAGATCTGAGAAGTAAATGGCATAAAGAAGAGGCCTAGCACCAAGTCCTGAGAGACATTACTGAACACCTGCCTAGCACCAAGTCCTGAGAGACATTACTGAACACTTTTATACTTTCTGATGAGGCACTTGCAACTCACATCATATGGCTTCTGTGTTTCAATCAATTTGCTCTCTGTCTTACCACATTCAGTCAATATTTAAAGTAGCATGAGGAATGGTGTCACTGGCCTTAGCCACTTCTAGATACATCATGTGATCAACATGGCCACTGTCAACAGTCCGTGTAATCCTTTTGAGGAGGTTTGCCATATTTAGTAGAAAGGCTGCACCTTTCCCATAGCCAGACTGCAGGGTGGGGGTGGGGGGAGTCAAGTCTAATAAGAGTATTGATAATATGTTCCCTGGCTTTGCAGATGAAGATTGTATGGCTGACAGGCGTGTAATTACACTGTTCAGTTGTATGGCCACCCCAATAGCTAAATGTATGTTACAACAATTTAAGGAGTGGGTCAGTAAGGGCATGTTTAGCACCATTACCTAAACAACCAGGTATACTGTCAGGTCCTTTGGATGAAATATTTTTTGGTCTTTGTTAGCACTTTCAGTAAATAATCTCTATAGATTAGGGATTCAGCTATTTCATGGCTTTAGATAGAACTCTTATGGGTAAAGTTTACACTAAAATTGTTTGCAAGTATACTGACAATGTCAACTTGGTCAGAGTATGAAGCATCATTATGAATAAGTTCTTAGCTTTTTAACATAATGAAATAATTTTGTTTGGCTTCAGTGCCCAGCCTAAATTCATGTGTTTCTTTAATGGACTTGATAGTGTTTTTTAGTTTCTTTGTAATGCTCTGGATATTATTCTTGATAAGAGAGGTTGTGAATCTATGTGAATCTACTACATAATTTAAGCAGTCTTTCTTTTGTTGTAAATATATTCTAATTTGTTATGATTCTCTCTGTATACTGTTTCATATATATATATATATATATATATATATATATATATTCTAATTTGGAGAAGAAATCATCACCTGCCCATTTCAACATCCTACATTTATTGGTGTTGCTCTTTTCTGCATATCACTTGATTACCATACTTTAGATACAGCTTTTTTAAAATAATTGTAAGCAAGGTATGAATATACTGCAGTGTAGAAATATGGTATTTACAGTAAAAGAGATGTCACATATCCTGGTATATGTGAAAAATCTGTGTTAATGAAATACCAACCCTAAGAATAAAGACATAGTCAGTCACAGGATCAGACTTAAGGCTTCTGATAGTGAACAGCTTGTGTGTATGCCCATCTATCTACATATTTATACATATATGGCACTCATCTGGGGTTTAAATGTTTAAATCTCATCATGCTTGGTGGTACTGTTTGCGAAATGAGATTGTACAATATGGAAAGACTGCATACTGATTTAGTCAGTGGGGCTAGTTCTTGTACACTTATACTAAGGGAATATACTAATAAAGTGACTGTAAGCCTACTAGGATAGTGTGTTTGCTTGAATATTTCTACTGACAAATAGGGAGTACACCTCAGACTTATTAATAATCATCTGAAAATAACTTTATAAGAGTGTTGTAGGATTCCATTATGCTGAAGAGTCACAGCTGATGACAAATATATTTATTAGAGTAAAGCAACAGGCTGGCTTTTGCAAGTAAGTCTTATGTATAGGGGTAAACCAGATAAGTTACCAAGTATGACTGAAACTGAAACAGAGGGTAGCTGTTCTGGTTATTTAGATGCTTAGGACAGTATGCATTAATTATTATATTTATTATATTTATTATATTAGTTATTTTACTTGAAAGCAGGCAAGATACAATGTATGCATAGGTATTTTTTGATTAGGAAGCATCACGCTACCATTATTAGTATTTATGCTGTAGGATGAATATCGTTATTTTTATGTTATTTTATATATTTTACATATTTATCTACTTTATATAGTTTAATAATCAAAATATTGGATTTTTTTCTTTTAGTTTAAAGCCTGTTATTATTAGAGTCTCGGTGTATGAATTTTTTATTATGTTAATAGAGAATTGCAAATGTACCTTAGTTAGCTGTGATCTGTACCTTTAAGGAGCTAAAGGGAGAGCAATGGACGTGGTTAAGTGTTTCAATGCTGGTATTTAAACTCACTTGTAATGGTGTGAATGTTTTGCTTGTCTGAAGAAGTTAGTGCAAGGTACTAACGAAAAGCTTTTACAGTGGCTTAATAAAATTTGTTGTTTTTCATGTTTTATGTTTTGGACTGGCCTGAGTCAAGTTCTTGGCTTTTGAATTTGCGGTGGTTTTCGCTAGTTTGTTTTTCCGGTCTTTGAAATTTTATAATGTTATTTGCGTGTTGAATGTGAACGTAGTATGTAGGATATAGACTAATGTCCAGCTACAAGGGCTTGCATTTCATATAGTACATGGCGCTACTAGATATAGTCTGAATAAACGCCGTCTGAAGTTGAAGCTTATCCAAAGCATCTATTTTTACTGAGCACTGTGACAAACATCAGATGTTACATGCTGTCATAAAAGAAGACATATGTATGCAAAAGTAAAAAATATTTGCAAATGTGAAGAAATGTATTTGCTCTCAGCAGCATATACATATTGATATACAGACATGTCCTTCTCAGAGGAAAAATGTTCTAAAAGCAAACAACAGAAATTCTCTTACATTAAAGCTGTTTAGGAATACTGGAGGCATTGCATCAAGAAGTTTTTTCTTCATTGTAAGGGAATAGCTGAGAAGTCTTACAAAATATTGTAACACATTGCTGCATCTTGCTGCAGTAAAAGCCTTAAATTTATTTAACATTTTTCTTTTCGTTAACAGGAGCAAGACAAATGAGGGTCAGTTAGAGACGAGAACTGTTTTGAGTCTGGAAAAGAGCTTATCACCTGTTTTGTATTTGTTTCTTAAAAGAGCACAAGGCTCTACAAAAACATTAAATATTTATGTTATTGAGCTAAGATTCAAACCAGAGTATGAATTATACAAACCACATGGTTCATTATTAAAATACTATATAGTCTACAATATAAAACTATCAGACAATGTGTGGGCTAGTGACAAAAAAAAAACTAACTTTATCAAATTCTGTGATGCAAACAGAATGAGATAAACTACAGGTATGTAGTTAAATTATTTAATTAAAGAAATGAAAATATACAAGATAAAATATAAGCCAAAAAAAGATGAAAATTGGAAATAAAGTAACAGCGTCCTGTTAGAACAGCAGTCGTGAGGGGCATAGACAGCATGTTGATTTTTAAGCTGTAGATTTATGCACTAGATGTGACTATTAGCATTGATATAAATCATTGTCCTGCATGTAATAACTTGTATAGAATCTGCTAGAAAATACTATTTTTTAAAGACATATAAAAGCAAAGACAAGCGTATTTGAAATAATTTATAAACTAAAATATGTATGTGGTATGAAAATGAATTTTGCTGCTGTTACTGAAGTGAAAAGAACTGATACTGTTTGTTTGGGTCTTTCGGCTTTTCCCAGTTAGGGGTCGCCACAGCGGAACTCCGGTTCTCTAATGATTGGCAGTAGATTTTTATGTGCCGAGTTGCCAGCTCTGATGCACAACCTTCAACAAAGGTATGCCCATTCACGCATGTCTCCACACAGAAGATGCTCTAGCTAAGAATCAAACAGGACAACGTCATACTGTGAGGCGACAACGCTACGGCAGCATCACCATCGCAGTACAAAAGAACTGATACTGTGAAATCTTAAAATGCATTAGATTTTTAGCATGTAATTGGGAGAACTTATATGATATGTTGAATTTAAATGGGATATATATATATATATATATATATATATATATATATATATATATAGTTGACTATCATGTCTCATGATATCTTTCAAATATTGGGGCTAAAAGGAATATAAATAAGAAATATGTACACATTGTTATCATTCTCAGAGCATTAGGGTAATTTGGGGCAAAAGCTGTTGAAATATGACTATAAAGATAATATTATCTTGTTCAAAATTATAAACTAAAAGAAGTAAAACTTTTGTTTGTCTCTAGCGAGAAGCTGGAATAAAGTGTGAAAGCCAAAAATGCATGCGCACAGAAACAGTCATACAGTTGCAGACAGATCTCAAGTACTACACAAATCCAAAGCAGTGATATCATTCATGACTATGCCAAATTATTTGCAGACTTAAGAAGCTTGCTAAAATGTCACACTCAGATACTGTAAATCCTAATGCTATTCTGTAAGAAGGCTCTGAGAAAAGTAGAAGTAGCTCTCTGAAGTTGAGCTAAGCAGGAAATGATGCAGACAGAAAACGTAGGTGTAATTAAGAAGCAACTAGACAAAACAGATTGGATGCAAATATGCTTACATTTATTAAGTAAGGTAAGAGTCATATTTATATTGATATATATATATGATCTGAATGGGACAATTAAGTGCTATCAGCTATGCTACTTGGTAAGAGCAAGAAGATAAAGTTAGATGAAAAAAAAAAAACTTTAAGCTATGTATATTTTCTTTTCCAGTAAAATACACAGTTTTTTAGACTTCTGTTTGGTGTCTCAGCAACACCAGAGGCATTGCAAGAAGCAGTTGCACAGATGTAGAAGGTATTGAATGTGCTGTAAGTATGACTGATGATCTGCTAGTATGGTGTCAAATAAACATGAAAGGAATGTAGACAAGACAGATACAGATAATAATTTATTCAAGGAAGCATGACTTTAATAATAATAGTCTGTGAGATGTGGTTAATGGTATGGTAAGTGAACTGCCCTGGAGCATAATAATGTAGGGATTGTTTGGTCCAACTGTGTTTAGTACAGGGTCATGTGCTTATCAGATAGGGATAATGTCTCAAAGTTCTTATTCTGGTTATAAAATGAGTATAATATTTATGTTGTGGTTCTTACTTGTGCAAGTTTGTGCATTTTATTATACTTGCTTTTAAAATTACTTAATCAAATTGTTCCTTATGTATTTTAACATGCTTCTGACTTTATATTATGAGACATGCATTAGTTGTAAACTGCTATCTTCATAAAATTTTCACAAAACCTTAATTTCTTAAATGCATTCCAGGAATATACACGAGCAAGACCAGAAACAACATAATTATGAGCAATAGCAGTCGTGATGCTTTCACTTTGTACCAACAAATAGTTCTCAATGTGTACTAATCCACCAATTCTTTGAAACTTAGCACAAAATATGAGTAGCTGTAAAATGTTAGCCTTCTGTTTTTTTATAGAAATGTTATTTCATTTTAGGCATAATCCTTGCAGCATGCTTCTGCTACATTATTACTCTAAAAAAAAAAAAAGCCATTATCAGTGCCAGCTTACAGGAGATGGGATGGGAGGAACTGCCATCCTCATCAAAACTGATCAATAAAATTTCCTACTATACGCCCAATTTCAGCACCTGCTACATTGGGAAATTACCATCACATTTGTACTGAAGACATAAAATCTTATTTAATTTAATCTTTATCTTATTTATCTGTGTTGAACTTGTCAGGAGTGACTGCATCCCCTAGGTGCAGTTTAATGACAGCACAGTATAACTTTACCCCCTTTGCTATTGTTGAGTTGTAAAAGACCACACAAATTGGGGGCTGATGTGGGTGTTGGGTGTGGACTGTTCCTTTGCACACTGGCAAGCAGCCTTATTTTACTAGGTATTTTATTACCTACAAGGTGACAAACTAATTACCTGTATCATGCAGAGATGACATGTATCCCTATAACAATGTGAAGAGACAATGAAAATTGCCCACATACTAACAGTCGCCACATATGGTGTATTTTTAACTTTACTTTCATTATTTTCTGATTTTAGAGCACCGTTTCTCTTCATGCTGCAAATTACATCAATACTAAAAGAATTACATCATTAATAGATTAGACTAGTTTCAGGAAATCAAAGGTGATATGGGGACTAAATTTCCAAGTAGTTTGTAGGCAAAGTCCACATATCATGTGGATAAGTAAAGCATGGCTTCAGGGCACTTAACTGAGATAAATAATAGAAAAGGCTGTAATCATACGTGGTGGGATGCATACAAGGTTAATTATGCTTTGTAACCAAAAACATAGCCCTCATTTGTTAATGATTTTCGGTAACACCCATGATTTTGCTCAAAACTTTGTTCTGTCTGAAACAAAATTTGACATTTTATTGTTCAGCTGTGAAGATTAATATCACTATGAAGCAAAAGCAGATACATTACAGCCATTTTATTCTTCAAAAAGCTCTATGGGTGGAACTCTCAGTATGAGTGATTCTGTCAGCTTTTTGATCACACAACATGTGTTATGCTTACTTTAGGGAATTTGAGGATAATTCAAGTTGCAGGTTTGTTGTGATGTAATGACAGGGCTAGAAATTTGAATCAATCAATCAAAACTTATTATATGTAAGTCAGTTTGACAAAAGTAAATATAAAATGAGAGTCATGTCTCAAATATTCGAACTGTATTCTAGCAACAGAGAGACTGAAGCAAGCCTGATATTTAAACATTCAAACCACTTGTGCAGGTGCTAAAGACAAAAGATAAACAAGTTTTACAGAAGTTTTATGAATGATACATTGCTCACTGTAATGTCAAAACTCTCAGCCATTATTCAGGCATCTTCCACAGGTTATCTAATATCCCAACTCAGGAAACAGACCATGCTTAAAATTAATTCTTTTCTGGCAGCAGCTATAACAGAAGTACTTGTTGGCAGATCCTTGTAAATCTACTTCTCAGCATTATCATTTCATATAGTATGACATGCCTGTTGTTTAACTCTGCTTTGGATTTACTATAATCAAGCTATGAAGTCACCTGAAAGGCAATACCTGACATATCTTTGGACTCTCCTTAAAATAATGCATACCAACATGATGAGGCATATAAACACAATCAGTCTGCTGGCTGTTGTACAGCGTACCTTAAGCATTTCGCCAAATGTAGTCAGCCTATTTCTTCCTTACTTATTCCATTAAAATGCAAACATATCTGAATGGACTCAAGTCTAAGATACTATAGTTTTCGTTTGGGTTATTCAGTGTCTACACAAGAGTTCAGCCTTGGTCAGGCATCTGGTACTAAAGTAGTAGAGAAACATAAATTGCTCCTTTTTGGTGTCAACACATGAATGACTGTCATTCATGTCTGCCAGTCAGCTGAGAATAGAGTTTGATATTGTGCCTACAGATTGTTTACATTCAGTTTTATCATTAGTTACATTTCAAAGTCAGAAATACTCCATGACAATAACGATCAGAGTTCTGTGACTTAATTCCTATCAAGTAATTAACAAGATGCTTTACTTATTAGTTGGTTTTCATAAATGCTAGAAACAATTAAGAGATCAGACAGGTTCTCCACTCATATTGGGCACATGAATATTTATTGCCTTCTTCATACAGTGCCACTTTACCCCTCTGTTGGGATATTTTCACTTGGAAATGTGTGCTTAGATATTTCGTGACACCTATAAATTGCATGACGGGTACCTGTTCACTCTGTGCAATAGTCCGCAGTGCACTTCTTTAGTAAAAGCACCATGGATAAAGTCTTATATTATATATCTTTTGGTTACAGATTTTTGTATAAATTTGGGTCTGTTTATTCAAGGAGACTAAACAATTTTTGTTCAAAACTCAAATTATAACAGTACTATTTAAAAATATATAAATTACTATAAGCAATGCTGACAGTGACCATGACAAACCTGACAAGAAAATGAAAAAAAAATGAAACTATGCTTTGTTTTTTGACAGTGTGAGCTCTCTACAGGACTTATATACAGCAGGGCTATCGTGGTTAAACACTACAACTACTAAGGAAACAAGACCTGTAAAATAGGCTGCACTGAGATATCACAACCACACCAAATGAATCACAAATGCACATGACTAGAGTGCCTCATTATCAATGTGGGCTAGCTGTTTGTATGTTTTATCTGATGCCCAATTGAGTAACTGTTGCAGTTAATCTGGAGTGGTTTATCTGATCATCTCAGTTGTATACATGTTCAGCAAAACAGCATTCAGTAACATGTTTTGAAATGCTCAGACTTTTCTACTGTGTTGCACTTCTGTCATTCCTGCCTTGTAACTGATATACCTTTACGTACTCTTTTAAGTCATGGTTTGTTTTAATTTCACAGCTAACAGGACTGGACCACAAGAGTACACTTTCAGCCGCAAATTGGTCGCAATGCATTAAAAAAACATCATTATATACATGATATAATAGCAAAATAAAACATTCAGGACATGCTTAATACATCTACAGACATGTCCTTCAGTTAGTTGATACAAAGCTTCATAACCACCACCTTGACCACAGGATTCACTGCTGTCTGTGTGGAAAGTTTATTTTAGATGAGCCCAAGAAGGCTTAACTAGTCTTCATTCCTTGGTATCTGTGCATAACTTAATCAAAAACTAGATGAATGTGCTGGGAAACACAAGTGCAGAAGATATAATCCTGACAGCTATGTGAATTGAATTTCCCGGTGTAAGACCAGTGCTGGAGAAAGAGATGTTTCTGCACCCTACTATGCTGGGATATGATTAGTTTTAAAGTGAAGGGGAACAGTTGGAATGCAGGGATTTAGTCTGCATTTTGAGTTTTAAATTTCCGGCTAGTAAAGTGAAGTGGCTTTGGTTAAGCAGATTATAATTTAAGATGTAATTTATAAGTCTTTCTCTTAGATATAGCCATTTAAACATTTGAAGAGTGAGTTTAGGATGATCTCTCTTCTGGGCAAGCTAGTAATGCAGTTAAATAACAAATTATATTCAATACATTCTGCAGTCTTTGTTGCAGGCTCAACTGATTGTTTATTGAAGGTACAGCCTCCGCCTTGGTCAACTTTATGTGTCTTTCACCTGTACTACGAGATATTCTTACTGCTTCATTTT